>NC_133653.1:54599750-54899750 GCF_009905375.1 Apium graveolens
CACCATGAACTCATCATTTCACCATACTTTGGAACATATCATACTGATATTTACATATACTACTAACATAACATACATCTTTTTATCCAACTAGGGACATCTCCATACCTTTCGTTTATTCCTTCAAAATATCTCGGAACTCCACTAATGAATATAAAATTATTCTGCTGTTTCCTAAAAACTTAATTCCAAGTTTCTTATAGTTCATTATTAAGCTCTCTGATTAACAATTCATATCACTTAAATCTGTTCATAAATCCGTTCTAAAGAAATCTTTTAATCTTATTTTCCACTCTACCTGTATATGGATGTTTTTAAGAACCTATAATGCATCTTTCAACTGATCAACGAATCCTCTGCCCTTGAAATACATGCTTCTTCTTATTAATTTAACTTGTCTAACTTCGAATTACCAACACATGGTCTCAACTAATATTATCATAATATTTGAGAATTCATTTAGTTACGAAGCGTTACTTCTTAAGAAATTTTGCAATTGGATCCCCATTTCTTCATTTCCACTTATGTCTTTTTATACGGAACCTTCGTCGCTGGCTGAGCTATGAGCGTCAAATTTACCATAACTCACATACTTGAGTTGAACATCTTAACAATTCCTTGAAGAGCACGCTCAAAATTTATTTGTAACTAGAATTTCTTCGATCTTGAATCTTCAGGACAAGTATCTCTCATATGATTGGAGTGTGCTTCATCTTCTTCTACGTATTAATCGCTTGTCTGGATCATTATTGAGAATTCCTTCATCTACTTCTGTTGTCTCGTCAATCATTCGTCTCGTTTGATGTACGCAACTTTACTTTCTTATTTTTTTCCAGTTAATTTATCTCACATGGTTCGCTGATTACTTCAATTCACTCCAAAATCTCATATTTGAAACGTATCACGTATACAGATGTCCGCTTCTGATTTGATGTCGTCGTGACAACCATGTTATTGGAATATTGACTCGCATATGTCCACCATTTATTGGCTTGTAATCATCTTTATACTCAACAAGTAATTCATCTGCTACATGAGGTCAAGAATAGACCTTACACACAAGATTTGTGTTTATGATTCTGATTGGAAAACTTTTGTAAAGAATAAGATACAAGGAAGCAATCTGAAGGATCCATAAATCAATGTCACAATTGAAGAGGAAAGAATGAATGATGATTTAGATATGATGAGACAACCCTATTTGTACTCAAGATGACCAGTCTTTTACTATATGGTATACATCACATGATTAGGTGGCGTCCCACCAGATTCTTCGTCATTTCGACAAAGCGTCACATCATAACACTGATTTATCTCGAATCAAAAGAATATTCTGAGAAGAGAAAATAATTTGAAAAGGGATACTATAAAATTTTTCTTCCTTCTTGTCTCATATATTTATTATTGAAAGAAGCTACAACGTATTCATGAATCAAGAAACTACTTTGAGTCAAATTGTGCAATAGCAAGACGGTCGATTGTTCTTATAAGAGTCTTTTATAATGAGAGTTATTATTATTGTGTAGGATCAAGTGAAGATAGGAAGATTTCCATAAAGGTCAATTAGTTTTCAGGGTTGCTCCTAAGACAAGTTGAGTTCATGATAAAGCCTTCTCTAAGGAAAGTATTTCAAACCATTCCTTTTTTGACAATAATAGTATGCCTGCTTAAAGATATTTATATTGTTGTCACCGTGATATATTTTTTCAATCACCCTAATCTTAATTGAAATATTGCAAATGTTATTCCATGCCTATGATTTTTGCAATTGCTCCAAGTTTATTTATGCACTAATAAAGGATCATTCGCTTGTCTACACCTTGCCCAACTTGACTTAGTACCTATAATTGATATAACCCGATTGCTTGTACCATAACCAAAATATCTTTATAATCTTAAGTATTTCAATTGCCTTGATCATAGAACCACTATTGATTTAATACTATATCCCTATACCACTGAAACCTTGAGATATCAATTATCCACCTCATACTTCTTCATTACCCCTTTATTATCATACACAAACTTTGTAACTAGATATATGTCGTGTACTATACTCGATATTAGAAATCCCTACCTTTGTTGTTTATTGTTATGGTTCTTTTCAATACTTTCTTCCTTAGTTGTTGAATCATTGATACTCATCCTTGATGACCCTGCTAGTGAGAAGATAATTCATTTCTGATAAGAGTTTCATAACTCTAATCCTTGATTTGTAATTAAAATTCTATCATTTAGAATCTATGTATATTCTATCTTTTGGTTATATTTTCGGGCTGCCACAGGCATGATAATATTTTACCAAAACACCTTAGTAGATTTAATTGTGTAATTGTAGCTTTCAACGGATAAACTTTCTTTGTCATCCGTAGAAAGAGTAGCTTATATTTAAATAAGTTTTTGTATCACATTCATGTGTACAGTAATGTCTTAGAGAATTTGAAGTTGTAGGATATTCTAAGTCATGTTGACTACAAGAATGATATGCAAAAATAGGTTGGCTAATTGTATATATTAGATGCTTTGTAATTTTGCATAACTGAAATTGAGTTAATTGCTATGGAAATAATTTCAATGGATGTTTCTACAAGCCTTCGACAGATGTCCCAAGTCTCATTCAACGTATGATTCAATAGAGTCTCGACGGATGATCCAACAGAGTCTCGATGGATAACTAATTCAAATAGGAGTTGATAGTGCCTTGAAAGTCACATTGGTTGATTGTATACAAAAGGAATGTGGCAGCCTGTAATCCGGATAATGAAGATCAAGAAGCATTTCCATTTTCATGCAAAACAGAGACGTCCAAAGATGTTATATCTATCTGGATTGCATTGGATAGAGAAATGAAGAAACATGTGATTAGACTTAGACAACTCTGTTTAATTAGTTTGACTTTTTCGTATATAACTTGGTGATATATAAACCAAGCATAGCAAAGAGTTATTCAATTAATTGACATAGTCAAAACCAAGAAAGAATGAGAGAGCATTTGTAAGATGTATCTTTTAGTACTCTCAAGTTTAAGTTTGTAAAAACTCTTGTAAGAAGCTGTGTGCTTTTTGCATCACAGAGAACTTCTACATATATATATATATATCTGGTGGAAACAACAATCCACCAGAATGTTTTTAAACATCCTTGTTTATTTACTTTGTGTTTGTATACTTGAATATTTCTTATCCGCACCAAGCATATTCATACACAGTTATATTTATATTTGCAAGAAGTTTCAAATATTAAAGAGAAACCAAGAATTACTGTAATACCCCAATTTTTGGAAATTTTTGAAACTCTTATGAATAGTGTTTTTGCTGAATGAGAAAACTTTCATGCCCCACTATGTAGGGATTCTGTTATGGATATTCTGAGATTTTATTAGTACTCTATATGGTATATAAGTGTATGTAAAGATCGTCAGAATCCGATTCCGAATACTTTTATTTTTCCCAGGAATCCACTAGATACGGAAAGAATTGAGTATAAGGGTAACAGGATAAAAAGGATTTAAATAAAAGGATTATAAGAAAGGATCATAAAAGGATTATAATGTATTGAGAAAGGTTAAGGAAACCCAAGTAATAAGATCCCGGGTATGATCCCTCAAACGATAAACGAGAACGAAAGTTAAGTGAACCATATAACAGATCAGCGGTCATTCGGCAAACAATTAGAAGCTAATCAAAGAGATTAGAGGGGATGATGTCATCCAACCAATGAGAAGAGGGCAAGAAGGGATGATGACATAGCAATGTGATGTAAGCATGACATAGGGGGGAAGGAAGTGTGGTTGAATGATAACTACACAAAGTCAAGGTTAATTAGGTAATTAACCTAAAACTAATCAAAATTCAACCAACCAAGCAAAACATTTCATTTTTCATCAAACAAAACACAAAACCCTCCATTTCTTCATGAAGCTCCTCGACTTCTTTCTTAGCAAAATGAAGATCCAAGCTCCATCACTTACTATTTAGCAAGGTAATTTATCTAAGCTTCCCCATGGATAGTTACATACTTCCTATAAGTTTAAGCTTCTAATTCCAAGCCAATCTTTTTTTATAAATCAAGGAAGAAGATGGTGAATAGTAACCTTCAAGAAATAACTTTGGTTTCTTGATTTTTTATGAAAGTTCAAGGTAGCTTAAGCTTAGATCAAGGCTTCCATGGGCATTCCAAGGATCTTTCATTGATTAAGAAGCTTCAAGGAAGGTATAACATCTCCAAACCCTAGCTTTACTTTGTATATTAGAATGATTTTGGTTGAATATGGTATTAGAGTAGCTTAGTGATTGTGGTTAGAGTTGGGTTGGAATGGTGGTGAATGGATTGTTGAAATCTTATGATTTCGTTAAAGAATGTAGTATAGTTTAAATTCAAGTTTTAAGATTTAGTAAATTGATTATAATGAGTTGATTTGGGGCTGTTGTAATATAGTTTGGATGGAGTTTGATTGGGTTGTGAATTGGGGTTGAATTGTGGTGGATTTGGAATGGTTTAAATTTGGGAAATCGCGTAAACATAGCCGTCGTAATGTCCGATTTACTTTAGACTGCTTTTTGTCATAACATTAGGACCTGAGAACTCCCTGCTAGATTTTGACCATTGCCATGTTTAAATAGTTCATGTTACGAGCTTCGTTTTGATATGTAGTTCGTTTGATTCCGATGTACGGTTTAGGAGAAACGACCATTTTAAGTAACGGCGTTTCGCGAACGAAACTTTTCCCCTCGCCTTACTTTGAAACATAGGTTAAAGACCAAAAGGGTTAATTAGTGTATGAAACAATTATGGTAAGAGTGTTAGGCAGTTGGTAAGACACTCGCGAAGGAATCGCCTTAAAACTCGTAATGGTTAAATTATTAAAAATGGTGGAGCCGAGGGTACTCGAGTGACTTAAGAGAATCAGTAAGTGCAAAGCGAGCGTTAGAGTCTAAGTTGGTTAATATATAGATTTAAAAGTGACTTTGGCTTAATTCCAACTTACTTGTTGTTTATAGGTTACCAGACTCGTCCCGAGCCATTCGTAACCCCCAGTCGCTCAGGCAAGTTTTCTACCCGTTATACTGTTGTTGTGATGTATATATGTATATGCATTATCTTGTGATAGATGCATGTTGGTTAATTAGCAAATGTTGCGATATATTGAAGCATGCTGATATGGTATATATATGCATGCCTGTTTCGTATTCTTGCCATATATATCTGTTGGTTCAGTTGATAATACCTATGCTAGAGAATAGCAGTAATTTGCATATACCCTTAGTATAGGGACCCAAAGGTGAAAACATTTCTAAAACCGGGAGTCGAGGATCCCGAGTAGATTATATATATATATTAATATATATATATATATGGTTATAGTTTTCAAAATATTAATCGAATAGGTTTATTCGATAACTTTATTTATTATTGAATATTATTTCGAATATTCATCCGAGGACTTATGACTCCTTTATTTTATTATTGAATATTATTTCGAATATTCATCCGAGGACTTATGACTCCTTTATTTTATTATTGAATATTATTTCGAATATTCATTCGAGGGCTTATGACTCAGCTTGTTTTATTTATTGAATATTATTTGAATATTCATTTGAAGATCTATGACTCCGATTATTTGCTGAGATATATTCTTTATTTTATTAAAGAATAAGGTGTCGATAATCAAACTGCACTTTTGATTATTCAAATAAAGATAGTACTTTCGTATAGGTATATCTTTGGTTATTTAATATTCATTTCAAGTATAAGTTTTAAAACTTCTACTTCAATTATTTTATAAAGATTATTCTTTATGGGAATATTATTTAAATAATAATATTCAAATATTTTCTAATATATTGGGACTGATTTACTTTATTAAATCAGCATTACTCCAAACATTCTTAAAAATGTTTTGCGAGTCTTCAAAATGATTTTAAAAGTTAGAGCGGATCCCAAAACTCATTTTTTTATTTAAGATCCTCCTTTCGAAGGGGATTTAAATACTCGCTCAAAACCTGAGGGATCCGGCTCTGTGATGTGTTTTATATTCGCAACAAGGTTGCTGTCTTGATAAAAGAGTTTTTGATTACTTACCCAATACTCGGGAAGTAAAATTCTTGGAACAAATTAATCCATTAACAGGCATCGCCTGGGAAATATCGGTGAGTTTTCCTTTCCAACTAGATACGACTTCTTGGTGGAGCCGTATCAACAAGTTTCTACTTGGGGAAAGTGGGGACGAGCTTTATATTTCAGAGTCATGGATTTCATCTGAACTAGGAGTGGCGTAAGTGGTCGAGTGGCGCCGGCCCAGCCTTATTATATTGGCCCAAATGGCCTGGAAGTTCCGCTAAGGCAGTCCATTCCTTAGGAGTTCAGTGTTCGGTTGACAAGTAAATTCCGACAGGTTCTCCTCTACATGTAGAAAATGGTGGGGTTGCACTACTACGACTGATCATCGTAAGTGGTCTTCCTGGCGCGGCAAACTCCCGTAATGAGTTCATCATCCAATTGGATATTTCTGCAACACTACCCAGAGCACTTCGATAGAAAGGCTACGGTTGGGCGATTGTTGAGTGTTGGCAGGGTCAAGTTTTCAAAATGATGTTTGCATCAAATGAAGTATCTCGTAACTTCATTTTATTTTGATGATATTTTAAAGATTTAATCTATTCAAATCTGGTCTTGTAGTCTCATCTATGTGATGAACTTTGGAAACTAATTATAACTTGAATGGTGGTAGTTCAAGTAGTATTTGGAAAAGATATAAGTATATTGGAGTATCTTGTAACTTCATCTTTTAAACTTATATCTAGTAAATGATTATCTTATGCATGACAAAGATTTTCAGAAAAAACGTTGAGACAAGGTTAGATATATGAGATCACCTTGCAACGATATTTTTATACAGTTATACACTGGAACTCTGTGTGTATTATGCATGGAAGAGGACTTCCAATATTTTGAAAAGTATATATGTATATATACTGAATGTTTTGCGACTTCATCGCATTAAGATATCAACTTGGTTCATTTCTTTTGACTAAGACTTTCATGAGTACTATGAGAAGGCTCATATATTGTTAATCATTATACATATTATTTTGGTGGGCTTGCTGCTCACCCTTGCTTTCTTCTTTCATCACACAACATCAGATAGACAAGATGAACAGGACCAAGCTCCCAATTCGCGAGCGGATAGGAAACGTTCCGCAGTTTCCTATAGGCGTTGATGTCGCTGTAGCTGAGGTAGGAACTACCAATAGGCTAGGCTTTCAACTTTTGATGTACCAGATTATGTATATTTATGAATTGTAATAATGGCAAAGAAATGTAAATTTATTCAGAAAACCCTTTTAGGTGTATTGGCATATTGGTGGAATAAAATGACTTGTGATTATTTTTGGATATTCATCTCTGAGACTATAACTTGTGGTGTGTGTGTTTATTGTGGGGTCACAGTACAGAGTAGTTGATTAATTATTAAGATTGGGTGTTATTAAGAGAAATGGAACTCAGTGACAACCCGGATCCCCGACCCCGGATTTGGGGGTGTTATAGAAGTGGTATCAGAGCTAAGCGTTATAAACCTCAGAGATGATGTGACGTTAAGATAACTAAGTTCATTAAGATAATAAGAACTCTTGCCAAGTTCATAGTCGGGCTACCTAACGTAGCACCGACAGTTAAAACCCTTATGGGAACCCTTATAAATGTAGCGATAGAAGCGTAGTTCGTTATCGTATATGGTAGCGGGACTCCGAACCCTGAGGTTGAGGAGCAACAACGCGATGATGTTTTATTACTTATTGGAGATCAGATTGTGGATCCGATAGAGCGTCCTAACGCAGGACCAGATGATGTTCATATTGAGGATGTAGCGGTTGAGGATGTTGTCCTAGAAGGGATTGTGGTTGAGGAGGATCCCGTGGAGGATCCTGACAAGAATGAATTAAGGATCACTGTGGAATTGATAACCATGGTTAGAGCGACTACCAGAGGTAGGATTGGTCGGTCACTACCGGAGGTTCGTTCAAGTTTGTAAAGATAGTAGCCCCTTTAACGCGACTTACTCATAAGACTGAGAAGTTCGAATAGACAGAGAAATGCGAGAACAACTGTTAAGAACTGAAGCAAAGGTTGGTGACGGCCCCTATATTGGCGTTGCCGGATGGAAAAAGGAGATTTTGTGATTTGTAGTGATGCTTCGCATAAGGAATTTGGGTGCTTCTTATGCAGCACAGCAAGATAATCGCGTCCGTGTCAAGACAATTAAGGGAATATAAAATTCGATATCCCCGCCCATGAGCTTAGGCTCGTGGCAATAGTTTTGCCCTAAAGATTGAAGGCACTACTTGTATGGAGAGAAGTGCGAGATTCACAAACCATAGGAGCTCTAGTACATTTTTACGTAGAAAGAGCTCAACATACGCCAGAGGAGGCGGTTAGAGCTAATCAAGAATTATGATTGGGAGATTCTTTATCATTCGGGGAGAGCCAATATGGTGGCTGATGCCCTTAGTAAAAAGGAGAGACTCAAGATGATAATGTCTTTTGGGGAGTTTATAAGAGATTTTGAGAAAATGGAAATAGAAGTGAAGGTAACCGGAGCCGGTACCGAAAAGCTGTTTGAGATTGCAATACAGCCCGAATTATTGGAAAAGAACATATTGTGCCAGTAAAAGTGATGAATGAAGGCAGAGAGCCAACAAATAGATATGAGATTAATACCGAGAGAGATGATAAGGGAATAATGAGGTATTCCTATAGAATTTGGGTTCCAAATGTTTAAGAGCTTAAAGATGAGATCTTAGATGAAAGTCATAGTTCAAGGAATAAGATTTAGGGCAAACCCTGAATGTGATAGTCAGGGAGGACGCCATCAAGATAGAAGGAACCCATAACATAATGAAGTGGAAAATGAGGATTTTAACGTATAAGATAACCCCAAGTACGGGGAGGAGGAGGAAACGTTCAGACTAAGGAAACAGAAGTCGAGTAAGGAAAGGAGAACCGAGACAGTACTCCTATACGGTAATTCATGGACCTATCTCAAGAGGACTTAGACTATTATCCCTAACCACCACCCTGAGGAGACAGTGCGGTGGGAAATTCTTTCAGGACCTTTAAGTCGCTAAGCTCTCAGAGTTCCAAGGAACAAGCGAACCCAGTAGAGGCGAGAGCCTGGCTAAAGGAAATATAGGAATCATTTGAGATTCTAAATGATGGACGAATCACAAAAGACTGTTTTTATCACTTACCCTTCTAAGAGAGAGGCCACCCACTGGTGAAACACCAAGAAATGCATGGAGCCAGAGATTATAATAAACTGATTAAAGTTCAGTCAATTATTTTCGGGAAAGTAATTCCCAAGGTTATGGAGATAGTGTAAAAGCTTTAGAGCCAGAACAAAGGCAGAAGAGTATGATGAATTATGAATCTAAGTTGTAAAAGTTGTCAAGATTCGTTCTGAGGACACGAATCCAGAATGACGGGATGTTTGAAATCAATGCTTATGTTGTGTTGGTTCATGAAATAATGATAAGAGAAAGGAAAATAAAAAGAAATTGAAGTGGAAAGGAATATAACGGCAATAGAGTTTGAGGAATGATAAGGGAGTTGGGTATGAGGAAACCCTAAAGACTCGTAGCAATAGAAATAGAAAAGTATGTAATCGTCAGGATGAGGGTGATTCACCATGAGTTAAAATTGATGGTTGAGGGCATAAGAGATACATATATTTTATCCCCTGTAAGTTGGGAAGATTCGAGGAAACCTTGAGATAATTCGAAGGATAAATAATGAGACGCGGATAGACTGAGGAGACAAGAAAGTAAGAAATTAAGAAAATTGGATGAAGGAAGTGACCTTCAAGAAGGTGAAGTGTAAGACCGGTGGTATGATACCCAGAAAGGAAGACGCCAGATATGAAAGATATCCCAACATTGAGGTGACTGTTGAGATAAATAACAAAAGTAAATAAGGAATTATTAAGAAGAGGTTCACGTTGAACACGACCAATATCTTCCAGAACATCCTTGTTATCGTTACCAAATTAGGCAAGAAAAGCGGATAACCGCTGTTATCTTTTGAAGGCCATATGGGTTGACCTCAGTTTGAATACAGATGTTATTGTGAAATTAGACATGTACTATCGAGGTGGGAATGATTGAATAAGACACCCTTATCAGGGATATATGACTTGATTTATCCATGAAAGGATGCATGTACCTTTTTAAAGGTAGGAAGTAAGGATAGAACATCGGTAACTTAAAATGAATCCTAGGGGAATGCATAAAGGTTGGCATTTCACCCTTAATAGGGACAGTATGAGTTTTGACAGTATGATTTGGAAAGGGTTAAGGTAACAACAACCTTTAAGGATCAGTGGAGAAATTTTTCAGAAGTATATAGACAATGATTCTGGTATTAGTAAATGGTGTTTTGATATGCCCTGTATCTAGGGAATACAGGAGGAACGATTCAAGGATAACCTTAGAGGTTTTACAAGGAAAAAGGTAATATTCAAAATTCTCAAGAATAAAAATATTGATAAAGGAAATGTGACGTAATTATAATGATGCCAAGTGGGGCCCGTGTTAAACCACGAGAAAGTATGGATCGAACCAGTAAAGGTCGAAATTGTTCAGGGCAATTAGTACCTAAGATAAAAGATGTCATAAGTATGATCGAGAGTCAGTCGTGACAATGATTAACCTCTAAAGACTGAGGCAATAACTTATGGAAAAATGGTGATATTTTTTTTTACTCATCAGATTTTAAGGAAAACATCTTCACATAAGCAGTGATTGAAATGAGGTAGAAAATTTATTTGGAGGTGGTTAAAATGACATTGACTATAAGGAAAATTTTACTATCAGGAAAGGCCAAAGAGGTGGCCGACACTTTAAAGGTAAGAGGATAATTATAGGCGCTCGTGCCAGAGGAATACAGTGATAATGGTTGAAGCCGTCAAGGTTGTATTATGGTTTGGAAGATTGACATTCCTTCTGATTACCGTGCAATACCGAACCGTAATAGTAGTTGGTAAAGGTTTAATTCGTGTAATCGCCATGAGCGGGCTATCTATCTCAGAAGATACTATCTTGAGATAAGTCAGGACCATGTTTCAAAAAGGACTAGACAATCCCTTGAGTTAAGTCTTCTATTTAAGGCATACGATTAAGAATGGTATTAACCTGCTATCGTTGCTTTGATTGGAACTCTTCTGCAATTTTATATGCTTCATGTCATGAAAGTACGTCAGAGTTTGGAGTGTTCTTCATGAATCATGAAAGGTGATTATGTTAACTCCTTAGAAGAATTTTATACGACATATATGGACTCCGTATGGTTAGATATTAAGATTTCATGGAAAGTGAATGATGACAGTAGGTCAGTGGTGGACCATAGTAAGGCAGCAATGATTCTGCGAGTAATGAGCTAATTACAACCATGAGAGTTGTATTGGAATGGATGTTGAGATTAAGTACCACTAATCGGGTCGTGGTAGTGTATAAGTTATCATTGATAGACTAATTAAGTAGAGTATCTACCTATTGAATATTTATTCCTTCCTATCAATAGAGAGTCGTATTACTATACGAGGGAGGTTGCGATGCAAGCATGGAATTCTAGTAACGATGATGTCTAGAATGAGATCCCAGATTCGATTTTCAATGTTGAGGGAGTTTCAAAGGTGATTGTGTATAAGCTCGAGGAAGAGCCTGGGTCCATAGAATGATGGACGGAATAGCAAAAATATTTAGGCATGTGAAATACGATGCTATAACACTTGATGTTGATATAAATATATATGTTTTGTTCTTCTATGACAGACCTCTATAGTTCAGAGGTAGATTCCAAGCCAGATATTTTATGGCAATAAAATTTTTACGAATACACAATTCTCTTCAGTTCGTTCTTTTCTCTTCTTTTCATTTCATGTAAGCTGAGAAGAACAACCCTTCCAGAAGGGGAGGTATTTCCGAATGACTATCTATCTGTGTGATAGAAGCCTAGTAGGATACCATCTATTGTTTAATTGCTTGTCAAGTACTAAAGGCTGGCCACCTTTTGTACTAACTATGCGATATAACAAGTGTTTATGATCATAGTGATCTCTCAATAAATTCATTTACTTCTATATGATTGATCAAACTTTGGGAAATAGAAACAGCTGAAAAAGGAGTAATAAAGTTGTGGTAGTATTCGGAATGGAAACACATTCGTGATACTAAGGTTGACGTGGTTATTAAAAGGTTATAGAACGCTAACGAGCAAAAGTGTAACCAGTATAATATTATGTATGGAAGATAGTAACGACTACGAACTGGAAAGGGATGGGTAGTGAGAAGCAAAAGTTATAATGCTAGAAGCTATAATGAGAATCTGCGCAATAGACTTGAAAGAATTTGGAATGATCACTTAACGCGGATTGAGTTATCTTACGACAATAGATCATATGTCATTATCGAGATATCGCCTTATGAGATCCTTGAGGGAAGACAATGTCGATCTCCCTTATGTTAGGATGAAGTTGTAGAGCGCAAGATACTTGGACCAGCAGTGGTCCAAAGGACCAAGGATTCAATAGATTTAATCAGAGGACGGCTGGTAGTAGCCCAAGATGGACATAAGAAGTATGTTGATTTGACACGAAAGGATAAGGAATGGGAAGTAGGGGACCTAGTGTTGTTATAGGTATTCCCTTGGAAGGGGTTAATGAGATTCAGAAAGAAAGGAAAGCTAAGTCCACCAATTGTTGGACCCTTGGATATATTAAGAAGTATTGGGAAGTTAGCATATGAGCTAGCCTTACCCCAGAACATGTAGCAAGTCATAACGTGTTCCACGTATTAATGTTAAGGAAGTGTAATTCGGATGCCAGACAAATAGGGGCATATGAGCGCATAGTCATGCAACCCGACGTAACCTATATGGAGCAACCAGGAAGGGTTATAGAGTGAAAAGGAATAAGTGCTTAGGAGAAGGGTTATCAAATTATTCAGAGTTTGATGGAAGAACCACAATGTGGGAAAATTTACTCGAGAGTTAGAAAGTGCAATGCTAAGAGAGTATCCCTATTCATTTTCTATCTGATTCCGGGACGGAATCCTTTTAAGGAGGGGAGACTGTAATAACCCCAATTTTTGGAAATTTTTGAAACCCTTATGAATAGTGTTTTTACTGAATGAGAAAACTTTTCATGCCCCACTATGTAGGGATTCTATTATGGATATTCTGAGATTTTATTAGTACTCTATATGGTATATAAGTGTATGTAAAGATCGTCAGAATCCAATTCCGAATACTTTGATTTTTTCCCAGGAATCCACTAGATACGGAAAGAATTGAGTATAAGGTAATAGGATAAAAAGGATTTAAATAAAAGGATTATAAGAAAGGATCATAAAAGGATTATAATGTATTGAGAAAGGTTAAGGAAACTCAAGTAATAAGATCCCGGGTATGATCCCTCAAACGAGAAACGAGAACGAAAGTTAAGCGAACCGTATAACAGATCAGCGGTCATTAGGCAAACAATTAGAAGCTAATCAAAGAGATTAGAGGGGATGATGTCATCCAACCAATAAGAAGAGGGCAAGAAAGGGATGATGACATAGCAATGTGATGTAAGCATGACATAGGAGGGAAGGAAGTGTGGTTGAATGATAACCACACAAAGTCAAGGTTAATTAGGTAATTAACCTAAAACAAATCAAAATTCAACCAACCAAGCAAAACATTTCATTTTTTTTCATCAAACAAAACACAAAACCCTCCATTTCTTCATGAAGCTCTCGGCTTCTTTCTTAGCAAAATGAAGATCCAAGCTCCACCACTTACTATTTAGCAAGGTATTTATCTAAGCTTCCCCATGGATAGTTACGTACTTCCTATAAGTTTAAGCTTCTAATTCCAAGCCAATCTTTTTTTATAAATCAAGGAAGAAGATGGTGAATAGTAACCTTCAAGAAATAACTTTGGTTTTCTTGATTTTTATGAAAGTTCAAGGTAGCTTAAGCATAGATCAAGGCTTCCATGGGCATTCCAAGGATCTTTCATTGATTAAGAAGCTTCAAGGAAGGTATAACATCTCCAAACCCTAGCTTTACTTTGTATATTAGAATGATTTTGGTTGATATGGTATTAGAGTAGCTTAGTGATTGTGGTTTAGAGTTGGGTTGGAAGGGTGGTGAATGGATTGTGGAAATCTTATGATTTGGTTAAAGAATGTAGTATAGTTTAAATTCAAGTTTTAAGATTTAGTAAATTGATTATAATGAGTTGATTTGGGGCTGTTGTAATGTAGTTTGGATGGAGTTTTGATTGGGTTGTGAATTGGGGTTGAATTGTGGTGGATTTGGAATGGTTTAAATTTGGGAAATCGCGTAAACATAGCCGTCGTAATGTCCGATTTGCTTTAGACTGCTTTTGTTCAAAACATTAGGACCCGAGAACTCCCTTCCAGATTTTGACCATTGCCATGTTTAGATAGATCATGTTACGAGCTTCATTTTGATATGTAGTTCGTTTGATTCCGATGTACGGTTTAGGAGAAACGACCGTTTTAAGTAACGGCGTTTTGCGAATGAAACTTTTCCCCTCGCCTTACTTTGAAACATAGGTTAAAGACCAAAAACGGTTAATTAGTGTATGAAACAATTATGGTAAGAGTGTTAGGCAGTTGGTAAGACACTCGCAAAGGAATCGCCTTAAAACTCGTAATGGTTAAATTATTAAAAATGGTGGAGCCGAGGGTACTCGAGTGACTTAAGAGAATCAGTAAGTGCAAAGCGAGCGTTAGAGTCTAAGTTGGTTAATGTATAGATTTACAAGTGACTTTGGCTTAATTCCAACTTACTTGTTGTTTATAGGTTACCAGACTCGTCCCGAGCCATTCGTAACCCCCAGTCGCTCAGGCAAGTTTTCTACCCGTTATACTGTTGTTGTGATGTATATATGTATATGCATTATTTTGTGATAGATGCATGTTGGTTAATTAACAAATGTTGCGATATATTGAAGCATGCTGATATGGTATATATATGCATGCCTGTTTCGTATTCTTGCCATATATATCTGTTGGTTCAGTTGATAATACCTATGCTAGAGAATAGCAGTAATTTGCATATACCCTTAGTATAGGGACCCAAAGGTGAAAACATTTTCTAAAACCGGGAGTCGAGGATCCCGAGTAGATTTTATATATATATATATATTTATATATATATATATGGTTATAGTTTTCAAAACTATTAATCGAATAAGGTTTATTCGATAACTTTATTTTATTATTGAATATTATTTCGAATATTCATCCGAGGACTTATGACTCCTTTATTTTATTATTGAATATTATTTCGAATATTCATCCGAGGACTTATGACTCCTTTATTTTATTATTGAATATTATTTCGAATATTCATTCGAGGGCTTATGACTCAGCTTATTTTATTTATTGAATATTATTTGAATATTCATTTGAGAATCTATGACTCCGATTATTTGCTGAGATATATTCTTTATTTTATTAAAGAATAAGGTGTCGATAATCAAACTCACTTTTGATTATTCAAATAAAGATAATACTTTCGTATAGGTAAATCTTTGGTTATTTAATATTCATTTCAAGTATAAGTTTTAAAACTTCTACTTCAATTATTTTTATAAAGATTATTCTTTATGGGAATATTATTTAAATAATAATATTCAAATATTTTCTAATATATTGGGACTGATTTATTTTATTAAATCAGCATTACTCCAAACATTCTTAAAAATGTTTTGCGAGTCTTCGAAATGATTTTAAAAGTCAGAGCGGATCCCAAAACTTATTTTTTTATTTAAGATCCTCCTTTCGAAGGGGATTTAAATACTCGCTCAAAACCTGAGGGATCCGGCTCTGTGGTGTGTTTTATATTCGCAACAAGGTTGCTGTCTTGATAAAAGAGTTTTTGATTACTTACCCAATACTCGGGAAGTAAAATTCTTGGAACAAGTTAATCCATTAACAGGCATCGCCTGGGAAATATCGGTGAGTTTTCCTTTCCAACTAGATACGACTTCTTGGTGGAGCCGTATCAACAAGTTTCTACTTGGGGAAAGTGGGGACGAGCTTTACGTTTCAGAGTCATGGATTTCATCTGAACTAGGAGTGGCGTAAGTGGTCGAGTGGTGCCGGCCCAGCCTTATTATATTGGCCCAAATGGCCTGGAAGTTCCGCTAAGGCGGTCCATTCCTTAGGAGTTCAGTGTTCGGTTGACAAGTAAATCCGACAGGTTCTCCTCTACATGTAGAAAATGGTGGGGTTGCACTACTACGACTGATCATCGTAAGTGGTCTTCCTGGTGCGGCAAACTCCCGTAATGAGTTCATCATCCAATTGGATATTTCTGCAACACTACCCAGAGCACTTCGATAGAAAGGCTACGGTTGGGCGATTGTTGAGTGTTGGCAGGGTCAAGTTTTCAAAATGATGTTTGCATCAAATGAAATATCTCGTAACTTCATTTTATTTTGATGATATTTTAAAGATTTAATCTATTCAAATCTGGTCTTGTAGTCTCATCTATGTGATGAACTTTGGAAACTTATTATAACTTGAATGGTGATAGTTCAAGTATATATGTATATATAAATACTGAATGTTTTGCGACTTCATCGCATTAAGATATCAACTTGGTTCATTTCTTTTGACCAAGACTTTCATGAGTACTATGAGAAGGCTCATATATTGTTAATCATTATACATATTATTTTGGTGGGCTTGCTGCTCACCCTTGCTTTCTTCTTTCATCACACGACATCAGATAGGCAAGATGAACATGACCAAGCTCCCAATTCGCGAGCGGATAGGAAACGTTCCGCAGTTTTCTATAGGCGTTGATGTCGCTGTAGCTGAGGTAGGAACTACCAATAGGCTAGGCTTTCAACTTTTGATGTATCAGATTATGTATATTTATGAATTGTAATAATGGCAAAGAAATGTAAATTTATTCAGAAAACCTTTTAAGGTGTATTGGCAGATAATTGTGGAATAAAATGACTTGTGATTATTTTTGGATGTTCATCTCTGAGACTATAACGTGTGGTGTGTGTGTTTATTGTGGGGTCACAGTACAGAGTAGTTGATTAATTATTAAGATTGGGTGTTATTAAGAGAAATGGAACTCATGACAACCCGGATCCCCGACCCCGGATTTGGGGGTGTTACAGAAGTGGTATCAGAGCTAAGCGTTATAAACCTCAGAGATGATGTGACGTTAAGATAATAAGTTCATTAAGATAATAAGAACTCTTGCCAAGTTCATAGTCGGGCTACCTAACGTAGCACCGACAGTTAAAACCCTTATGGGAACCCTTATAAATGTAGTGATAGAAGCGTAGTTCGTTATCGTATATGGTAGCGGGACTCCGAACCCTGAGGTTGAGGTGCAACAACGCGATGATGTTTTATTACTTATTGAAGATCAGATTGTGGATCCGATAGAGCGTCCTAACGCAGGACCAGATGATGTTCATATTGAGGATGTAGCGGTTGAGGATGTTGTCCTAGAAGGGATTGTGGTTGAGGAGGATCCCGTGGAGGATCCTGACAAGAATGAATAAAGGACCACTGTGGAATTGATAACCATGGTTAGAGCGACTACCAGAGGTAGGATTGGTCGGTCACTACCAGAGGTTCGTTCAAGTTTGTAAAGATAGTAGCCCTTTTAACGCGGCTTACTCATAAGACTGAGAAGTTCGAATAGTTGGTCCGAACTAGTGGTTGCTTATTTTTACTTAGAAAATTAATTCTAAGTAAATATGTTTGCTCTAGTCCAGACTCATAGTTGGTCCGAACTAGTGGTTGCTTATTTTTACTTAGAAAATTAATTCTAAGTAAATATGTTTGCTCTAGTCCAGACTCATAGTTGGTCCGTACTAGTGTTTGCTTATTTTTACTTAGAAAATTAATTCTAAGTAAATATGTTTGCTCTAGTCTAGACTCATAGTTGGTCCGGACTAGTGGTTTCTTATTTTTACTTCAAAAAATAATTTTAAGTAAATATGTTTGCTCGAGTCCAGACTTTTGATTGGTCCGGACTAGTGGTTGCTGTTTTTTACTTTAAAAATTAATTATAATTAAAAATGTTTGCTCTAGTCCAAACTTATGACTGGTCCGGACTAGTGGTTGCTTATTTTTACTTAGAAAATTAATTCTAAGTAAATATGTTTGCTCTAGTATAGACTCACGATTGGTCCGGACTAGTGGTTGCTTTTTTGGATAATTTTAATAAATGTAAAGAGAGAGAAATGCTTTTCATTAATCTGAAATTTCAGTCATACAATATGTAAGGAAGAACAAACTGGTTGCTTGCCTTATTGGCTACAGGGTTTTGGTTGATTTGTTTGCTTTTCCTATTGGTAGAACTTCCTTAGCGTGAGTCCGTGCCAGGTATTGGGGACTTCTGAGCATCCATGTTTAGGAGTTTGTAGATTCCTGGTCTCAGGACTTCTTTGACCTTATATGGTCCTTCCCATTTGGGCATTACTTTTTCAGTGTTTGTAGGATCTGATGCTTCAGTGTCTCGAAGAACTAAGTCTCCCACTTGGAAGTTTTTGACTCTGGACTTTTTACTGAAGTGTTCCCTTGTCTTATCCTTGTATCTTTCCATCTTTTCTACATCATAGTTCCGGACCTCATCGATCAACTCCATATTTGTTCTGAGTCCTTCGTTGGCTTCTTCATCAAAGTTTATTGCTCTATGAGAAGGAGATCCCACCTCAACAGGAAACATTGCTTCTGTGCCATAAGCTAGTTTGAATGGAGTCTCTCCGGTGCTTGTCCTTGGGCTTGTCCTGTAGGACCATAGTACGCTTGGCAGTTCTTCTGGCCATTTTCTCTTGCTTTCTTTGAGTCTCTATTCAATACCCCGGAGCAAGATTCTGTTGGTGACTTCTACTTGCCCATTTCCTTGGGGATATGCTACTGATGATTTTTTGTGCTTGATCCCGCGCTCCTGAAGGTAGGACCCTAGTTATGATCCAATGAACTGTGGTTCGTTATCTGATACTAGGACTCATGGAATCCCGAATCTCATCAAAATGTTGTCCATAAACTTTATGTAGTCCTGCTGATTTGTGGTCATCATTGCTTTCACTTCAACCCATTTGGTCATGTAATCAATTGAAACTAACAAGTACCCGAGGTCTCCTTTGTCCCGGGGAAAGGGTCCCATTATGTCAATACCCCAGACAGCAAATGAGATTGGTGATAGGACTGAGGAAGGTAGGACTGGGCTGATCCGGGACACATTGCTAAAGAGTTGGAATTCCTCGCATTTTTTCACGAACTCCATTACATCCTGGTGAATAGTTGGCCAGTAGTAACCTTGCCTTATGATCTTATGAGCTAGGGCCTTTGCGGACATGTGATCTCCGAATATCCCTTCATGTACTTCCATTAAACAGTACTTTGCTTCTTCTGGACCAACGCATTTTAGGATAAGAGATGAGAAAGTCCTGCAGTAAAGTAGTCCTTGTTCGAGGAAGAACTTGGCTGCTTTGGCTTTCTGTCTTTGGGCCTTTCCTTTGTCTCCTAGGAGCTCCCCTTTCTCTAAGTAGTTGATGAAAGGGGTCATCTAGTTCTGGTTGCTTTCAATCATTAAGACTTCTTTGGAATCGATAGATGGTTTGTGAAGTTCTTTAAAGTAAATTGAGTAGTCCAGGTCTGATGAGTTCCGGACTAACTTGGATAGAATATCTGCTTCCTCATTTTCTTCTCTACATAACTGCAGGACTTGATACTTCGGAATTGAAGCTAGATAACTTTGAACCAGTGCCAGAGTTGGGTCCTTTACTATGTATTCTCCGTTTGTTTGCTTGACCACTATCTGGGAGTCGTTGTAGATTAATAAGTCCTGGACCCTCAGGGTCTAGGAGTTCTTTAGTCCTGCAATCAATGCCTCATATTCTCCTGGTTGTCTGTTGCCGGGAAACCGAAAGATATAGTTTTTTGAATGTTGAATCCCTCAGGACTTTTTAGTATAAGTCCGGCTCCCGACCTCTCGCTTGTTGAAGAACCATCTACTTTCAAGGTCCAGGTTCTCGGATTTGCATCTTGGTTTGTCTCCGGATCTATGTTCATTGGCTTCGGTTCTTCTTCCGGAAAGTTGTATTCGATTATGAAATCTGCAGGTGCTTGAGCTTTAATGGCAGTCCTGGGAATGAAGCTTAAATTGAACTGGCTTAACTCCACAACCCAATTTACTAGACTTCCCGAGACATCTGGCTTGTGAATCATCTTTCTAAGAGGCTGATTTGTGACCACTCCGATTTCTCTTCCTTGGAAGTAGTGTCTGAGCTTTCTTGATGTTGTGACCAAAGCATAGGTAAATTTCTCTAAACTTGGGTACCTGGTCTCCGCATCCTTGAGCACTTGGCTTATATAGTAAACTGGTTGCTGTTTTCAGATTTCTTCCCTGATCAGGGTAGCACCTACTTCTTGTGCTCCCGCGGATAAGTATAAATAGAGAGGCTCTCCTGGTTGAGCTTTAGTTAGGACTGGTGGCTGAGAAAGGTAGGATTTGATGTCCTCAAATGCCTTTTGGCACTCCGGACTCCAGTTTACCTCTTTCTTGTTGCTTTCTCCCTTGAATAAATCGAAGAATGGTAAGCACCTCTCTGCTAGCTTTGAGACAAATCTCTTGAGTGCTGCTAGGGACCTGCTAGCTTCTGCACATCTTTTTGGGTCCTGGGAGCCCTCATCTCTTAAATTTCTTTTATCTTCTCCGTATTAGCTTCTATTCCCCTGTTGCTGATTATGAATCCTAAGAATTTGCCTGTACCTACTCCAAAAGTACATTTCTCCGGATTCAGTTTAAGTTGGTTTTTCCTTAGGTTGTCAAAGCACTCGTTCAGGTCTTCTACGTGTCCTGGTATAGTTGTTGATTTGGAAATCATGTCGTCGACATATCACTCCAAGTTCCTCCCGATTTGGGACTTAAATATCTTGTTCATGGATCTTTGGTAAGTGGATCATGCGCTTGTCAGTCCAAATGGCAACATCACATAAGCATATACTGCTTTGTGAGTTATGAATGTTATCTTAGGTATGTCCTTCGGGTTCATCTTGATCTGGTTGTATCTGGAGAAAGCGTCCATGAAACTTAGCATGATGTGTCCGGAGGTGGCATCTATTAATTGATCAATATTGGGGAGAGGGTATGGGTCCTTCAGGCATGCATCATTCAAATCAGTGTAGTCCACACACATTCTCCATTTGTCGTTGGACTTATTAACCATGACAACATTAGCTAGCCACTCCGGGTATTTGATTTCTTTGATGATTCATGCTTTAAATAACTTCTCCACTTCTTCGTCTATAGCCTTTTGCCTCTCCGGAGCGAAGTTCCTTCACTTCTGCTTGACTGGTTTTCTGTTGGGGTTGATATCCAAGCTGTGCATTGCTATGGACTAATATAGTCCGAGAATGTCTCTTGGACTCCAGGCGAAAATGTCTTTGTACTCCCGGAGCAAGGACACTAGTCTTTCTTTAAAGGACTCTTCGAGTCCTGACCCAACTTTCACCTTTTTGTTAGGACTGCTTTCATCAACCTGGACTTCTTCTGTTTTGACTGCAGCTTCGATTTTTGCTTGCTCTTTTTTTGAGACCATTTGATGAATTCGGTCTTCAGAGTTCTTTTTCAGGTAGAAGTTTACTTGTTCTGATCCTTTGTCTTTAGTTACATGCATTGTAGGACTAGCTTGGTCTAGGTACTGATTTGCCTTATCGACTATCATGACTTGGTTGTTTGTCGCTTCTTCCGGACTTGATATGTTCGTTTCTTGGACCGGACTTGATTCAATGAGTTGTACTTCTTTTGTTGTTTCTTCCCTTGGACGGGGTCGGTGTTTCTTTATACTTTGCTGTTTGCGAAGGACTGTGGCCTTCCTTTTGTTGTCCTAGTGGGTTTCTTCCATGACTAACTTCACTGTAATATGTTTCTGCAACTCCGTAATCTCCATTTATATCTCCGACTCTTGTCGGTGTTGGGAATTGATCTTGAGGTGGGAGATTGAAGTTATCGCTTGCATCATGGTTAGAGCTGACCTGCCGATGATTCCATTGTATGATGAAGGAGTGTTGATGACACAGAACTTGATGACATGAGTTACTTGGTTAGGAGCAGTTCTAAAAATGACAGGTAGATACAAAGTTCCTTGGATTGGGACTAAGTTGCGTTCGAACCCATAGACTGGATCCTCCTTGCAATTATTTGAGAGAACGCTCCCTAATTGCATTCGATCCACTATGTGCATGAAGAGAATATTTACCGAGGAACCATTGTCTATCAACATTCTTCTTACTTCATTATCAAAGATGTCCAAAGTGACAACTAAAGCTGCATTATGATGAGGGTTGACTCCTTCATAGTCCTTACCGCTGAAGGATATTACCAGGTCTGGGAGTGATTGGATTGAGAGCACTTCTTCGCTGAAGTCCGGGATTCATGGTGGGGAGTGGGAGCCTCCTAGGACGACATTAACTACGTTCTTTCCTCTCTTCTGCGCCTCCCCTCTGTTGTTGTTGTTGTTTTTGTCCCGGACTAAGTACTTGTTCATATTTCCTTTCTTTACTTGGTCCTCAATGAAGTACTTGAGTGATAAGCAGTTCTCCGTCTTGTATCCATGGGTTTCATGATAATCATACTGCCTATTGTAAGGCTTGCTCTCTGGAGGAGTTTGCATTGGCTTCAAAGAATAATGGAAAAGTTTGTCTTTTACCTCCTTCAAGATTTCCTCCCGGGTCATGCTGAGAGGAGTCCAGTTCGGCTCCTGCTTCGGCTCCGGGGGTTGCTTCACGGATCGCTCTTGGACTCCGGCTTAGGTCCGAGTCTTTGAAAAACTGGAGTAGTTGGTCTTTCTTGATTCTGCTGGTTTTGTTTGAACATCTTGTCCTGATGGTAACCCCCTTTCGGTCGGTCATCAGAGTTCTTACTCCTGGATCCCCCATTCCGGGTTATCCTCATTGCCTGAAGTACATCAGTTTCCTTTATGAATCTGGCAACCAGAGAATAAGCTGCTGCCATACTTTGTGGCTCCATATTGATCATTTCTACTATGTATCTTTCATTGTGCTCCAGATCTAAGTTTCTTCTGAACATGCTTAGAGCTTCGCGCTCGTCCAGGTTCGAGACCTTGTTGATTGCTTCCTAGAACCGACACATATAGGCTGAGAGGGATTCATTGTCATGCAGCCGGATGGTTTCCAGGTGACAGATATGCATCTCATATGTCTTGTTTACTCGGAACCTCCTAAGGAATGCTATGCGGAACTCCTTCCAACTATGAATGCTCCGGGAGGGGATCCTGCTGAACCATCTCTGGGCCCCCTATAATATATAAGTGATGATGTCAAAAATCACTGGAGATAACAATGTCATTAGCATCTCTGATTAAAGTATGAAGCAAGTCAATGGACATCTAATCTGAGTACGAGATTAATGAACTGTTATTTTAGTGATCAGTTAAGCTTGGGGCCAACCCTAAGTAAGTTGTATTGTTATCTTAATTTGTATTTTGTACTTGTAACACTTAAAGTATGTAAAAATGCAAAGGAGCAGACTCGAGCCATTTTCCTGAAACAGTATCAAGCCTCGGGATTCTATCTGGAAGAAGATCAAGAAGATCATGCCTCAGAAGAATTTTTGAAGAAGCTTGGAGTTGAATAAATCTGTTTGGAGAAAAATACTCTAAGTCAAAATCTCTACAAGTCACAGATTTAATATTATAGAGAAGTCATTTGAGAACTCTAGAATGGCTTATCGAGAAGTCAGGAAAACTGCTAGAGAACTCAGGAAGATATCGACAAGCCAAATTGAAGAACTGAAGATTGGAGATATCGACAAGTCATTCCTTCACTAGAGAACTCAGAGTTATCGACAAGTCTACATTCAGTAGAGAACTCTGAGTTATCGATACGTCAAGTTCAACTAGAGAACTCAGAGATATCGATAAGTCAAAATTCACTAAAGAACTCTAAGATGTCGACAAGGTGAATTTGACTAAAGAACTCTGAGATATCGACAAGTCAATAAGCCACTAGAGAACTAAGAGTTATCGATAAGTCAAAGTGAAGATGTGAAGACTAGAGATCTCGACAAGCCTAAAATCTCTTCTAGAGAACTGAAGACCTCTACAAGACAAACTGAATATAGAGTACTAGAGATCTCGATAAGCCAACATACTTATCGAGATGTCAAATGTTCTATAAACCTAAACTGGAGATCTCGAGGTACAATCTCAAAGTACAGAATTGCAGACTCGTTCAATATCCAAGATAAACAATCAACAAACAATCCAACAGCTGGATTGACAAATCTACAAAAGGCAGCTTGAAGAATGTGCAAAATCAATGACAAAGATTAACTGACAGAGGAGGATTAAAGTGAACACAGGATGCTAAAGATATGCTAAGCCAGAAATGGAAGATTTGCTTTTCTATAAATAGAAATGACAAGTGATAGTTTAGAAAAGCTAAAATCATGTTTATTATCCATTGTGTAAACCAGCAGTTAACTGAGTTATAAAGTTAACACTGGTCCTTAAGTCAGTTGTAACAATTTAGATCAAAATTCTTGTAACACTATCAAGAAGAAGCTGAGCTCTTTAACATTAAAGAGCTTAGAAATTTTGTAGCAAAATAGTCTTCATTTTAATATAAAATTAAGTGAGTTTTGAAGATTTGTGTTCTTTAGTTCCTGGAAGTTTAATTTCTGCATGAACATTTTTCTATACAAGTATTAATTTACTTTGTTCAACCATTAACTTTCAAGAAAAGCCTAAAAATAGAAAAACTCATTCACCCCCCTCTGTGTGTGATTCATTACCTAACAAGTGGTATCAGAGCAAAATATGAAAGTAAACAGATTCAAGATCTTGGAAGAATGAATACACAGAAAATCAGTAGCATCAAAATTCCTACCTTTGACAAAGCTAACTACACTCTTTGGAAAAAGAAAATGATGCTGTTTATCAAGATGGCCAATCCACTCTACATTCAGATCCTCAAGAATGGACCCTTCATTCCTATGGTAAGAGTTGAGGAATTTACAGATGGAGACACTTTCATACCAGCTCATTATGCTCCAAAAGACCCAGCTGAGTATTCTGACCCTGAAAAGGAGAAAGTCTCCCTGGATAGCAGCCCGTAATTGATATTGATTGAGTCACTTGACAATGTGATGTGCAACAATATTGTCAATTGTGACACTGCCAAGCAAATAAGGGAAAAGATTGAAATACTCTTTAAATGAACTGAGGAGGTTAGATCTAATCAAAGAAGGATACTAATTTCACAGTATGAGGGTTTGATGACTAAGCCTAAGGAAAACATTACTAATGTGTTTGAAAGATTCAATAAGTTGATAAATGACTTGCAGCTTCATGACAAATACTATGAAGCTAGAGAGGTGAATCTAAAGTTCTTGCTTACTCTTCCTGATCATTTGGAACAGAAAATCTCAGCAATCATGGAAGGGAGAGACTTGAGCAGAATAATTCTGGAAGTTCTATATGGAATTCTCAAAACATATGAACTAGAGATGATTCAAAGGCAATCATTGAGATCTGGTCAAGGACATGTTGTAGATGACTCAAGTGCTTTAATAGTAAATGAAGGTCAAACATCTGATATAATATCCCATATTTTCAAATATTATTATTATTATTTGGAATTATTTATGTGATTTTATGTGAATTTTGGTGAATTATCTGGTAATTGAAATGATATTTTGAATGTCTATATGTGATATTCTTTGAGCATTTTAATTATTATATGTGCAGAATAAAGTATAGATAATTGTGATATTTTTATGGTAATTTTTGGATTATTATATGATTTTATAATAATTTATGAAATTATTAATTATTTTCTTGAGTAATTATAAATCTATTTCATAAAGCTGGGAATCGTCCAACTTCAATTGTTTTTGCGTTTTTATAACCCGAAACCCTTCCAAAAACTCATTTCTAATCTAATCTGGTAATTCTGGACATTTTCCGTGTTTTAACTTTTTCAATCCGGATTACGGTTTGACCCGTACGCATCCCGGCGTACAATTTTCGATACGATAATCGTTTTGATAAATCAACAAAACCCGTATTCTAGAAAGGCGGGATATTATTACATTATTTTCGTATAGGGTGTTTTATAAGAAGCTCTGTTTTGATAATTATCCAAATCTGGTATTAAAATCGTATCATTTTTATAGCTACTTAGCGGCTAAGTAATGTATTTTCGGATCCGATATGACCCAATAGAATACCCGTTACGTGTTTAAACTGCATTTATATGAATCGATCTGCAATCTGGACTCGTATTTATGTGCGTCTTTATCAAGGTACTTGTTTTATCTCGTTTTATGTGTATTTGAATATATTTTATGCATATTCGGGTTTTTCTGTTAATTTAAGTATCGTTTTGTTTTCCAAAAAAATCAGCGGACCGGGACCCCACCGGGACGTCAAACCCAACAAAATATGTGTTTTTATTTTTATAAAATTTTTCGTATTTCAAATACCCAATATCTTTGCATTTTTGAATTATTCTCAATTTTAGAGGAATTTTGATATTAGTTTTGTATTTTATCGATTTTAAAATTATTCCCCGTAATTATCATTTTGGGGCTTAATTATTTTAATTATGGGAATGAAAACACCCTAAATTGATTTTGGGATACTATTTTCTGTAAATATAAAAAGCAGATTATATCATTTTATTTTATTTTTATTTTCATTTTATTTTCAGAAATTCAAGAACACCACTTTGGGGGTGAAATCCATTCATCAATCTTTGATTCATGATTTCCAGAGATTTACTAAGCCGTTTTTGATGTTCTTTATACCGAATTGAAGCCCTCAATGAGCTCTTTCGTTTAATATCAACATCACAATCTAAGGTGAAGTAATTTGAAAAGTCGATTTTAATGTTCTTGAGGTCGAATTTCGTTTTGATTCTTGGATGATTGTTGGTTGTTTTTATTGATTGAATAAGCTTTCTGATATTGTTTAGAGCAGATTCATATATTTATTCGAATTGTTTGAACTCAAAATCGATGTAGCCGAGTTCATGGTTTTTAAGATTTTATTCTTGTAATTTGTGGATTGTTCTTAATATCTGGATTGATTTTGATCATGGGTATCGATTCTAGATGACAAAAGCTTTAATTTAAGATAGAATTCGTTGTGTTTGATTGAGTTTTGAAGGTTTTGGGGTAATCGACCGGAGAAGTCAAAGTTGGGGCCGGAGTTTGGACGGAATCGTTGATTCCGGGGTGGTTGGGGATTGTTATGGGTTGATTTGGAGTCATGGGAAGGTTTAGAACAAGGCTGGAGGCAAACCGGGATCTTAGAGCTGCGTTTTAACCTCCGTTTGGGGTCGCCGAAGTCCGACAACTTCTCACCGGAAATTGAGTTCATCCCCAGAATCCGGTGAGTTCTTGCTCGACCCGGATTTGCCCCAAACCCGACCCGGTTAGTTTAATTCCTACCCGGGTTTGATCCCCTGAAACCCGAACCCCCAACTCCCATTTGTGTTTCCCAGATTTTGATTTAAAAATATTTCAAAATCCCTTTTTCTATTTTCAAAAATTATTTTCTGAAATTCAAAATTCATTTATCTTATTTTCAAAAATCATTTATTTATTATTTGAAATTCTAAAAATTATTTTCTTAGTATCTTAAATTTCTAAAATTATTTCTTTTATTATTTTCAAAAATCCATATTTGTTTTAATTATTTATAATTTATTTTAATTAATTATTTATAGATTTAATTAGTTGATTAATTCATTTAATCCGTTAATTTTATTTATAAATAGTTAAATAAAATACAATTATTTATAATTAATTCAAATAATTCCTAATTTTTTTAAGCTTTTAAAAATTATATTTTGGTGTTTAAAAATCAATTAGTATTATTATTAATTGATTCAATTCTGTTTATTTCTTATTTTATTCATAATAAATAAACTGTTCGTCAGTTTAATACGAAACGAACGCGTACAAACTCAGAAAAACATTACGCTTTCAATAAAAATACTTTCGAGACCCAAATCCCTTTTTTTTGAAAGATCACTTATTTTACGAATCATTCTAAGTCGATTTTTGATGGAAAAATCATATTTTTACCCGATTTCAGTTTTAAACGTACCGAGTCGAACCTTTTGACGAACCGAGTCATGTGTGATATGAATGATGTGATACGTGAGTTATGTGTTTATATGCTATGGGAATTATGTGCATATGTGGATCAGGAGTCCTGTGTTTGACTGTTTCTTTATGCGTGGGCTATCGTAAGGGTAGACGATAGGATTTTGACGCGCAGTTCATCGAGTAATTATCGTTTAGACGATTAAAGTTATATCTTTTAATTATAGATGTGGATCATTCGAGTTAATCAGGACAAGACGTTGGATAAAGAGTGCGATGAAATGGTATTGGATGTCAGGCTTCTAGCAATCGCAAGAACAATATATCAATAAAGTGTTGAAAAGAAGGACGGTAATGTTTTGAGACAGAATGTCAGAATATATGCATTTTTGCGAGTGTGACTAACTGCTAAATCCCAAAGGAAAGTATCCCTATCATCACTTATTGTTCAAGTGATATTTATTTTAAATCTTCTTATGCAAGTATTTCTTTCCCTATTCTCAGTTCAAGATAGATAAATGTTTTACATATCGCTGAATTAAATGATTCTGTTTATGAAAGTACTTTTCTGCTATTCTATGTTCATAATAGCTAGGTGATTTTACTTATCAAATGAATGGATTTATAAATGTTTGGGGATTTGAGAAAAATGAGTTGGTTTTGCGAGTATTCCCGCCCAAGTAAAAGGGGGAATAAAATTTTATAAGGGTGTCAAGTATTATGACACTTTCAATAAAATGTTTTAAGATTGGATGGTTGCGTAAGAGGCCGTGGAGGCGGTCCAGCGGAGATTTAGGTATTATACAGAATATAATACCATTAGGCCGATATGTGCCTTGGGTACCCATTTGTTTAGCTGAATATGCTACGGCATACCGGTGTTGCTCTGCGGCTGATCATCGGCGGCAACACACCGTCGTTCGAGGATTCCAGTCTAAATTATTATATTGATTTTGATAATCTTATAAGGACTAATTTATTAAGTATTTTGTTTTCGGATAAAAGATGAAGTGCAGTTTTGATTCAGTTTATGATTTTGTGGATACTTAGTTTGTTGTTAAATATCAAAGGTGGTATTAGTACAAATGATTGGTGTTGACTTCAGTATGGGATGTTGTGAGCATCAAAGTTCATAGTAATATCTAATTTGATATGATAACAAAATGAGTATTAATATCAAGAGTTTGATTTTGAAATAAAGTTTATAATTCAATCCATAATCATTGCTTCTTGTTATTGTTGTTTACGATATTTCTGTAAACACTGTTTTACGAGTTTTATCCTCGTCAAAAATCAAAGTATTGCTGAAGCATTTCGCTCGAAAATATCAAAAAGAATTGTGAATACAGTGAGAAACAATTATCCGATTCTTTAACAAATTTTTCATTTCAGCAATTATGATTCTAAAATGTTCTGCGCTATTGCAGATGTCGGTTTTATATTAAAACGACCATATATATGAATTACAATGATCTTGCTGAGCATTTCTTCTGCTTATACTTGCCTGTTTCTAAATTTAACCTCCAGTGAGGATTAGCTTGCGCTGTTTAGCCGCGTAATTCGGGGAAGCAAAAAAGAAGCTTTTGGAAGGTGATTGGTCTAGGGTTTGCGAACTATTGTAAGTTCTATTGTGTAAAGTTATTTAAATTATATTATATTATAGTTTTGTATTTTATAGTTGGGCCTAGTATACTTCTTTTCGAAGTTATACTAGTGGGTTAAGTTTTGAGATTGAGAATTGTTGAAAAGAGTTTTAAAAGAAAGTGAAAAATTTATTTGTGGAATTTGGATATCTTGTTTCTAGAACTGTAACCTTAAAAGATCTTGGATTAGTTTGGGGTCATAAATGATAAATATCTTCCGCTGGCATTTATTTATTAATTTAACAGGTTAATTTGGATTGAGGTTTTATAGTGACGACCAAATCCTCTGACCCCGGATTTGGGGGCGTTACAGGTTGGTATCAGAGCTGAGGTTATAGTAAACTAGAAACGAGAGTGTGTAGGAGTGTGTAAAGCTATGTGAAGACGATTGAGCTCATATCGAGTTCCTGTTGGACTATTGGATATAGTACCAACAAATAAGTTAAGATAGGCGCATTCGTTTGAGATGGTTGTGTTTAGCTGGATGGAATTTCAGGAAACTGCAAACTTCTATGGTGGAATCTTCCGAGGCTACTACGATTTGACGATGATGGAGATTATCGATATCCTTGGAACATGAAGAAGTGCCTAGAAGTGGGTGATGATTCAACAAAAGAGTTCAAATCGAAGATAAGTATTAAGACGTTGGCAATACCTTCTCTTTCTATAACTTCTTTTGATCTCTTTCAAAAAGAGGTATCTGTTAGAGGATATATTCCCTAACACTCCTGTAATCATTATGTGCTAGAATTTTTTACTGGATTTCATTTCCTTCAGAAATATCAGCTTTGAAATATTTCCAGTTTTATTCATTTAATTTTGGATTCCTTTGATATTCTTTTATTCTGACTGAGATGAACAACCCTAAATATAGGGGACACAAGGTATACCTGTCTGTGTGGACACAAGGTATACCTGCCTGTGTGATAGGAGTTGGATGGGACGCCGTTACTTGTGTGTATTGTGACTACAAGAAGGCTAACAACCTTTAGTAGTGTCTTAATTTGGACACGCAATATCAAGTTCATTTGATCATATTGATCTCTCAGTTATCCTTTCATTTCAACAGTACTTTTCTCAAAAATTCAGATATTGGTTCTGTTATGATTCTTTTCTCTTTAGAATTCCATTATTTTATTATCTCAAACATTCAAAGGTATGCCAATCAAGTTAAGCTGAGTTATCCTGGTCAAGTCAAAGCAGAGTTATGTGATGGGATTACCAAGATCAATAGTGGACTACGATGCGGTTATAATATCAGTGGCATATACCGAAATCATTCTATTTCTTTACTTCTCTCTCTATCTATCTCTCTCTTCCTTTTCTTTCTCTCTGTCTTCTTCTCTATTCTTCTTTCTCGCAATCAGTAAAGGTGATTCCATTGAGGAATTGGTCAAAAGGATGTGGATGGAACAGTGGTGCAAGACGAAGCTCCTGTAAAAGTTTTATTATAGAAGGAATACAAGATTTATTTGAGATTTTGGAAAATTGAGGTTATTTGGGAAATGGAAAGTTGGCTAAAAGATCCCTAGTGCTCTCTTCTGCTGATTCCGAGGACGGAATCCTTATAAGGGGGTAGATTATAATATCCCATATTTTCAAATATTATTATTATTATTATTTGGAATTATTTATGTGATTTTATGTGAATTTTGGTGAATTATCTAGTAATTGAAGTGATGTTTTGAATGTCTATATGTGATATTCTTCGAGCATTTTAATTATTATATGTGCATAATAAAGTATAGATAATTGTGATGTTTTTTGGTAATTTTTGGATTGTTATATGATTTTATAACGATTTATGAAATTATTAAATATTTTCAAAGTATTTATAAAACTATTTTATAAAGCCGGGAATCGTCCAACTTCAATTATTTTTGCGTTTTTATAACCTGAAACCTTTTCGAAAACTCCTTCCTAACCTAATCTGGTAATTCCGGACATTTTCCGTGTTTTAACTTTTTCAATCCGGATTACGGTTTGACCCGTACGCATCCCGGCGTAAAATTTTCGATACGATAATCGTTTTGATAAATCAACAAAACCCGTATTCTAGAAAGGCAGGATATTATTACATTATTTCCGTATAGGGTGTTTTATAAGAAGCTCTGTTTTGATAATTATCCAAATCTGGTATTAAAACTGTATCGTTTTTATTGCTACTTAGCGGCTAAGTAATGTATTTTCGGATCCGATATGACCCAATAGAATACCCGTTACGTGTTTAAACTGCATTTATATGAATCGATCTGCAATCTGTACTCGTATTTATGTGCGTCTTTATCAAGGTACTTGTTTTATCTCGTTTTATGTCCATTTGAATATATTTTATGCATATTCGGGTTTTTCTGTTAATTTAAGTATCGTTTTGTTTTCCAAAAAAATCAGCGGACCGGGACGTCAAACCCTACAAAATATATGTTTTTATTTTTATAAAATTTTTCGTATTTCAAATACCCAATATCTTTGCATTTTTGAATTATTCTCAATTTTTGGGGAATTTTGATATTAATTTTGTATTTTATCGATTTAAAAATTATTCCCCGTAATTATCATTTTGGGGCTTAATTATTTTAATTATAGGAATAAAAACACCCTAAATTGATTTTGGGATACTATTTTCTGTAAATATAAAAATCAGATTATATCATTTTATTTTATTTTTATTTTCATTTTATTTTCAGAAATTCAAGAACACCACTTTGGGGGTGAAATCCATTCATCAATCTTTGATTCATGATTTCCAGAGATTTACTAAGCCGTTTTTGATGTTCTTTATACCGAATTGAAGCCCTCAATGAGCTCTTTCGTTTAATATCAACATCACAATCTAAGGTGAAGTAATCTGAAAAGTCGATTTTAATGTTCTTGAGGTCGAATTTCATTTTGATTCTTGGATGATTGTTGGTTGTTTTTATTGATTGAATAAGCTTTCTGATATTGTTTAGAGCAGATTCATATATTTATTCGAATTGTTTGAACTCAGAATCGATGTAGCCGAGTTCATGGTTCTTAAGATTTTATTCTTGTAATTTGTGGATTGTTCTTAATATCTAGATTGATTTTTGATCATGGGTATCGATTCTAGATGACAAAAGCTTTAATTTAAGATAGAATCTGTTGTGTTTGATTGAGTTTTGAAGGTTTTGGGTAATCGACCGGAGAAGTCGAAGTTGGGGCCGGAGTTTGGACGGAATCGTTGATTCCGGGGTGGTTGGGGATTGTTATGGGTTGATTTGGAGTCGTGGGAAGGTTTAGAACAAGGCTGGATGCAAACTGGGATCTTAGAGCTGCGTTTTAACCTCCGTTTAGGGTCTCCGGAGTCCGGCAACTTCTCGCCGGAAACTGGGTTCATCCCCAGAATCCGGTGAGTTCTTGCTCAACCCGGATTTGCCCCAAACCCGACCCGGTTGGTTTAATTCCAACCCGGGTTTGATCCCCTGAAACCCTAACCCCCAATTCCCATTTGTGTTTCCCAGATTTTGATTTAAAAATATTTCAAAATCCCTTTTTCTATTTTCAAAAATTATTTTCTGAAATTCAAAATTTATTTATCTTATTTTCAAAAATCATTTATTTATTATTTGAAATTCTAAAAATTATTTTCTTAGTTATCTTAAATTTCTAAAATTATTTCTTTTATTATTTTCAAAAATCCATATTTGTTTTAATTATTTATAATTTATTTTAATTAATTATTTATAGATTTAATTAGTTGACTAATTCATTTAATCAATTAATTTTATTTATAAATAGTTAAATAAAATACAATTATTTATAATTAATTCAAATAATTTCTATTTTTTTAAGATTTTAAAAATTATATTTTGGTATTTAAAAATCAATTAATATTATTATTAATTGATTCAATTCTATTTATTTCTTATTTTATTCGTAATAAATAAACTGTTCGTCCGTTTAATACGAAACGAACGCCTATAGACTCAGAAAAATATTACACTTTAAATAAAAAATACTTTCGAGACCCAAATCCCTTTTATTTCGAAAGGTCGCTTGTTTTACGAATCATTATGAGTCAATTTTTGATCGAAAAATCATATTTTGACCCTATTTCAGTTTTAAACGTAGCGAGTCAAACCTTTTGACGAACCGAGTCATATGTGATATGAATTATGTGATACGTGAGTTATGTGTTTACATGCTATGTGAATTATTTGCATTATGGATCAGGAGTCCTGTGTTTGACTGTTTCTTTATGTATGGGTTATCGTATGGGTAGACGATAGGGTTTTGACGCGCAGTTCATCGAGTAATTATCGTTTAGACGATTAAAGTTATATCTTTTAATTATAGATGCGGATCATTCGAGTTGATCAGGACAAGACATTGGATAAAGAGTGCGATGAAATGGTATTGGATGTCTGGCTTGTAGCAATCGCAGGAACAATATAATAGTAAAGTGTTGAAAAGAAGGACGATAATGTTTTGAGACAGAATGTCAGAATGGATGCGTTTTTGCGAGTGTGTCTAACTGCTAAATCCCAAGGGCAAGTATCCCTATCATCACTTATTGTTTAAGTGATATTTAGTTTAAATCTTCTTATGCAAGTATTGTTTTCCCTATTCTCAGTTCAAGATAGATAAATGTTTTACATATCGCTGAATTAAATGATTCTGTTTATGAAAGTACTTTTTTGCTATTCTATGTTCAGAATAGCTAGGTGACTTTACTTATCAAATGAATGGATTTATAAATGTTTTGGGTTTTGAGAAAAATGAGTTGGTTTTTCCAGTATTCCCGCCTAAGTAAATGGGGGAATAAAAGTTTATAAGGGTGTCGAGTATTATGATCCTTTCGATAAAATGTTTTAAGATTGGATGGTTGCGTAAGAGGCCGTGGCGGCGGTCCAACGGAGATTTAGGTATTATACAGGATATAATACCATTAGGCCGATATGTGCCTTGGGTATCCATTTGTTTAGTTGGATATGCTACGGCATACCGGTGTTGCTCCGCGGATGATCACCGATGGTAACACACCGTCGTTCGAGGATTCCAATCTAAATTATTATATTGCTTTTCATAAACTTATAAGGACTGATTTATTAAGTATTTTGTTTTCTGATAAAAGATGAAGTGCAGTTTTGATTCAATTTTTGATTTTGTGGATACTTAGTTTGTTGTTAAATATCAAAGGTGGTATTAGTACAGATGATTGGTGTTGACTTCAGTATGGGATGTTGTGAGCATCAAAGTTTGTAGTAATATCTAATTTAATATGATAACAAAATGAGTATTAATATCAAGAGTTCGAATTTGAAATAAAGTATATAATTCAATCCATAATCTTTGCTTCTTGTTATTGTTGTTTACGATAATTCTGTAAACACTGTTTTACGAGTTTTATCCTCGTCAAAATTCAAAGTATTGCTGAAGCTTTTCGCTCGAAAATTTCAAAAAGAGTTTTGAATACAGTGAGAAACAATTTTCCGATTCTTTAACAAATTTTTCATTTTAGCAATTATGATTAAAAAATATTCTACGCTATTGCAGATGTCGGTTTTATATCAAAACGACCATATATATAAATTACAATGATCTTGCTGAGCATTTCTTCCGCTCATACTTGCCTGTTTCTAAATTTAACCTCCAGTGAGGATTAGCTTGCGTTGTTTAGCCGCGTAATTCGAGGAAGCAAAGAAGAAGCTTTTGGAAGGTGGTTGGTCCAGGGTTTGCGAACTAGTGTAAGTTCTATTGTGTAAAGTTGTTTATATTATATTATATTATAGTTTTGTATTTTATATTTGGGCCTAGTATACTTCTTTTCAAAGTTATACTAGTGGGTTAGGTTTTGAGATTGAGAATTGTTGAAAGAGTTTTAAAAGAAAGTGAAAAATTTATTTGTGGAATTTGGATATCTTGTTTCTAGAACTGTAACCTTAAAAGATCTTGGATTAGTTTGGGATCATAAATGATAAATATCTTCCGCTGGCATTTATTTATTAATTTAACAGGTTAATTTGGATTCAGGTTTTATAGTGACGACCAAATGCTCTGACCCCGGATTTGGGGGCGTTACATCTGATGATGAACCAAGGTCTCATATTCTAGTTTCCCCAACAAGTGAGCAGATAACAATTGATTCACAAGAACAAGTCATTCTGGAATTGGAAAAGGATGAGTTCTATACTCTTGAAGAACTGGATGAGCTAGATCAGTCAATGGCCTATCTGGCCTGAAAATTCTCTAACATTAGAGTAAGGAAGCCAAGATACTTCAAAAGTAAAGGACAATCTTTTAACAAAGATAGCAGCTGGAAGGAAAAAGGGAAGTACAATTCTGATAGCAAGAGTGGTTACAAAACTGGATCTGTTGACAGATCTAATATAAGGTGCTTCAATTATGATGAATTAGGCCACTTTGCTACAGAATGCAGAAAACCCAATAAGGCAAAGAAAGATAAATCTTATCCTGAACTTGAAGCAAAGTATGAAGTTCTTTTGAAGAAATAGCAAAGCAAAACTTATATTGCAGAAGGTAAAAGTTGGGATGACTGATAATGATGAAGATGAAGAACTAGGAAACTATGCACTCATGGCCTTGGAGCAAGGAGAGTCATCCTCATCTAAATCATAGGTACCAACTCTTACCTCCACTGATTTAAATGTGAATCAATATAAGGAAACTGTTGAAAAGATGAGCACAAAAATGTTTCACATTCATACAAGCATGGTTGCTGCTAATGAAGAAGTTATCAGATTAACAAAGTTAAATGAGAAGCTTGAAAGTGAAAAATAAGAAGTTAAATTATTGACAGTGGAGCTTGAATCCTTGAAACAAGAAAATGGTTATCTGAAAAACAAGCTCAAGTATGCAAATGAGATTGAGGCTGTGCTAAGAGAAAAACTGGAGAAAAGTGAAGTAAAGTTGAAGTCCTTCAAGAATGCATCTGAATTGGTTGGTCAGTACCATGAGAAAAACAAACCATGTGCAAACATTGCTATTGGTCTTGATTATGATACCTTAAACAGCAAAAAGAAAAACACTGGTGACAGAGGAAAAGCAACAAAGAGTGAAAATGTTCCAGCAATGCTGAAAAATGTTGGGTCACATGTGTTTAAGACTTGTGAGGTAAACTTCAGTGAAGAATAATTGATTATCAAGCAAGAAATTGCAGATGAGGATAATGAAAAGAAGAATGCAAATTCAATTCAATCTTCCAAGACTGAAGAAAATCTTATGGAAAATCAAAGTACCAAGACTCCTGTCAAAGAAACCTAGATTGAAGATGCAAGAAAGAAGAAGAAAAATATAAATGGAAGAATGGGGATAAACAAAAGCAATAATCTGACCTATGTTGCAGATGTTCCTGGAAAGAAGTGTGAAAAATGTGACTCTGCAAATCATCTAACTTACCTTTGTAAAAAGGGTGTTAATAAGCCAACTGAAGGAACCTGCAAATACAATGAAGCAGATTTAAATGATCCCTACTCATTCTGTGATAAGTTTGACTACATCCCTTGTAACTTGAAAGTGATGAAGAGTTGCCACAAACTGAGAGTAGACCTTAAAAAATCAAAAATTGAGTCTACATCAGAAAGGGATAATGTACAACAATCATTGAACTTTATTTTATCTGAAACAAATCACTCTCCTTCTGCTAAATCAGTTAACAAGAAGAAAGTACTTAACACTGCTTGGGTCACTAAACACACCTGAATCTCATTGTGTGCAGCACAAAGTGAAGAAAGTCATATGGATCATTGGCAGTGGATGTTCCAAATATATGTCAGGTGATAAGGCCCTGCTATCACAGTTTGAGGAGAAAGCCGACCGATTGGTAACCTTTGGAGACAACAGCAAATGATTCACAATGGGATATGGTAAGATTGTTTCTGAAAATATTGTCATTGATGATGTAGCACTAGTAGCTGGTCTTGAAGTGAATCTTCTCAGTGTTAGCCAATTTGCAGATAAAGGCTTTGAATTATTATTCAACAAAGAAGAATGCACCTTTATCAGCAAAAAAACTGGTGAAGTTGCTCTGAAAGGAGCAAGAAAAGGAAGCTTGTTTGTTGCAGACTTGGACTCAATAAATAAGGATGGTATTTGTTGCTTCTACACCAAGGCATCAGAAGAACAAAGCAAGTTATGGCATAAGAAGCTATCTCACTTGAATTTCAAGGGAATTAACAACTTAGTCAAAAAGGAGTTAGTGAGAGACATGCCCAAACTGGAGTTTGCTCGAGTTGAAGTTTGTGAAGCTTGTCAGAAAGGAAAGATGAAGAGATCTAGTCACAAGTCAAAAACTGTGAATTCTATAAGTGCACCCTTGCAACTTATTCACATGGACTTGTTTGGGCCAGTGAATATCTTATCAATTTCAAGGAACAGATATGCACTTGTGATGGTGGATGATTTCTCAAGATACACTTGGGTAGAGTTCATGTACTCTAAAGATGAAACTCCACATATCATAATTGAGCACATCAAGATAGAAAAACAGGCTGAAGATTATAATTCTGTGAAAAGACTGAGAAGTGACAATGGAACATAATTCAGAAATGTTATATTAAGTGAATTCTGCAAAGGCAAAGGCATTGTTCAAGAATTCTCAGCTGCCAAGACATCTCAACAAAATGGAGTAGTTGAGAGAAAGAATAGAACATTCGTTGAAGCTGCTAGAACAATGATGCAAGATGCCAAGTTGCCAACAAGTTTCTGGGAAGAGGCTGTCAACACTGCATGTTATACTCAGAACTGATATCTCATTAACAAGGCACATGGCAAGTCACCCTACTCAATCATGTCTAAGAGAAAGCCTACTGTAAAGCATCTTCATGTGTTTGGAAGAAAGTGTTACATTTTGAAAGACAACTCTGAATATGTGGGAAAATTTGACTCAAAGGTTTTTGAAGCAATTTTTATGGGATATTCACTGGAAAGAACAGCCTACAAAGTCTATGTGATTGATCAAAAGAAGATTATGGAAAGTACAGATGTGACCTTTGATGATGACAAGTGTCGAGGCTTGAAATGCCTTGATAATAATGAAGCTGAAGCCCTTGCATTTGAAAACCTCAACATTGATAGTGATTCTGATGGAGAAGATGAAGTTAATGCACAACAGATGATGAATGAAGAGACTACTGAACAGGAAAATCATGGGAATGGAAGCTCATCTCAAACATCTGAATTTGATAGCATAAATTCAGAGGGAGAAAGAGAAGAAGGATCTACCAGTCATACCAATAATGAAGAAAGTGATGAAGGCACAAGTCAACAAACTCACATAAGGAAGTGGGATATAATTCACTCTAGAGAAGCAATTATTGGTGATCCTACTGTTGGTGTGAGGACTAGAAGTGCAACTGCTAATGAGTGCCTACATGCATATTTTCTACCTCAAGTAGAACGTAAGAAAATTGATGAAGCTCTACTGGATCCTGACTGGATATTTGCCATGCAGGAAAAGCTGAATCAGTTTGAAAGAAGCAAAGTCTGGAAGTTAGTTCCTGCACCAAAGAATAGAAGCATTATTGGAACAAAATGGGTGTTCTAGAAAAAAATGGATGAAAATGGTATAGTTACTAGAAATAAAGCAAGGTTTGTTACAAAAGGCTACTCACAAGAAGAAGGAATTGATTATGATGAAACTTTTGCTCCTGTCGCAAGATTTGAAGTTATAAGAATTTTTTTAGCATTTTCTGCACATTCAAACTTTAAGGTGTTTCAAATGGATGTCAAAAGTACCTTTCTGAATGGTGAGCTAGAAGAAGAAGTTTATGTGCAACAGCCTCCTAGATTTGAGGATCCAAAATTTCTGAATTTTGTGTACAAGTTACTCAAGGCTATATATGGACTAAAACAGGCACCTAGAGCTTGGTATGACACACTATCAGATTTCCTGTTGAAGCATGGTTATACTAGAGGAACCATAGACAAGACTCTCTTCTACAAGAAACATGGTGAAGATATGATCCTAGTTCAGATCTATGTGGATGATATCGTTTTTGGTTCTACTAATGAGAAGCTTTGCCAAAGATTCTCCAAGCTTATGCAAAGTGAATATGAAATGAGTATGATGGGGGAACTGAGTTACTTCCTTGGACTTCAAATCATCCAAAAAAGTGATGGTATCTTCATCAGCCAAACTAAATATGTCAAGGATCTATTGAAAAAGTTTGGAATGGTTGATTGTTCACCTGCATCTACACCTATGTCTACTGCAACAAAGTTGGATAAAGATAAAAGGGGAAAGAGTGTAGATATCTCAAGCTATAGAGGGATGATTGGATCATTGATTTACTTAAAAGCAAGTAGACCAGACATCATGTTTGCAACATGTCTATGTGCAAGATTTTAAGCCAATCCAAAAGAATCACATTTGATGGCTATAAAGAGGATTTTTAGATACTTGAAAGGGACTCCAAACTTGGGATTATGGTATCTTAAGGGAAATGGTTTTGAAGTTGTTGGTTACACAGATGCAGATTTTGCTGGATGCAGGGTTGACAGAAGGAGTACCAGTGGAAGATGTCAATTACTTGGACAAAGACTTGTATCCTGGTACAGCAAGAAATAACAATCGTATCAACTTCTACAGCTGAAGCTGAATACATAGCTGCAGGGAGTTGTTGTGCTCAAGTGCTTTGGATTAGAAATTAGCTAATGGATTATGGCCTAGTGTTACACAAATTTCCTATCATGTGTGACAATACTAGTGCTATATCTATAGTAGCTAATCCATTTAATCATTCTTGGAAAAAGTACATTAATGTAAGGTACCACTTTATTAGAGAACTTGCTACTAATGGTACCATTGAGCTCATTTTTGTACCAATAGAAAAACAATTAGCTGACATTTTTACTAAACCTTTGGATGAGGCAACTTTCACTAGACTTGTTGGTGAAATTGGAATGCCTAACTCTTCATCCTAATGCAAGAACTCATCTAATATTTTTCAGCAGATTAATCTCCAGTAAATCAAAATTAATTTGATTAAATTGGAAATTAACTGAAATATGAATTATAAATATTTCAGTAATCTCTGCATATTTGTTTTTCAAATTTAAAATTAACTTGGAATTTTTCAAATTCTAAGTAAACTGCTCAGTTGTTAATTTACAATCTTAATATGTAAAATTAACACAAGGCAGAATTGCAATAACCAAAAGTATTTAGAGAACTGAGTTCTCGATAAGTATAAATTGACTTCTTGACAAGTAATTTTAAGAATTCTCAAGTGAGTCCTCGATAAGTCAATTTACTGACTTCTCGAGTGACTTCTCGATAGGCTTAAAATGACTTGTCGATAAGTCCTTGTAGAGTTCTCTAGTAGTGTTCATTCACAGAGTTCTCTATAAGTACAATTTTTGACTTATCAATAACTCAGAACTGAGATAATTTAAATTGATAAATTATTTTGGTACAATATTTTTGGAAAATTTATTCTAATTTTATATTGAATTTATTCAAATAAAAGTTAGAATTAGTTCAGTCCACTTTTTGGACAAACTGGGTATTCATTTGACATTTCGATAAGTCAAGTTTGAGTTCTCTGAAAGAGTAATTTATAATGACTTCTCAATATGTACTTTATTTCCTGAAAATGACTTCTCAATAGACTAACTCCAAATGTCTATTTTTGAGTTCTCAACAAGTCATTTACTTTTACTAAATACCCAGACTTCTCGAATATTTTTTTGGAATTTCTCAAATTTCTAAACAAACTGAAGATTTATTACTTCATATCCTCAATATATGAAGTTAATAAATAACAGATCAAAAGAAGCAAAATTATGAAAAACTGAAATAATTTAATTCATAAATTATGTTCAGCAAAATATTTTTGACATACTTTGTCTGTAATTACTTTGACTTATTGACACATTTACGTGCTTATGTGCAATTTTTTTTTAATGTGGAAATATGTTAGTCCAATGTAAGTAGACTAGTACATTACATGTAATGTTTTAAGAATGCTGATAATGGTTAAATTTATTTGACTATATGTTTATTATGTGTTTTGAATTTATTCAAATAATTCTTTATCAGTATATGTTTTGATGAGCTAGCTAGTGAATTTTTTTTTGCTAATAGGAGGAGTTACTTTTTGTGTAGGGAGTACTTTTTTATTTGCATGGGGAATAGTTATACTAAAAAGTGGACTAAGATTCTTGAGTACTTGCATGGGGAATAGTAACTAGTCATTTCTAACTGTCTAGTTTCTCGTAAAGTATGCTTATGTGATTATCACTCTTATTAACCGGGAAACTCAAGAGTCTCTTGGTTTCTTTCTTTTCTCCCTCTATAAATTAAAATCCTTCACTCTTCATCATTCATCACAACTCTCATTCTCAACAAACATCTAATTTCAAAACTCACCTCCTATTTATCTCTTTCTCTCTCTCAAATGGATGCCTCAGTCTTCTACAGACTTATTAATGGGGTTTACCAACCTGTCCATCATCTGGCTGATGATCAAATATACTTTGATCCTATCGGACTTTGTGTCCGTCTCGGGGGGGTTGTTTGCAGCCCCTTTGATATTCCACTTGAGGTCTTTGACGAACTCTCATGGAATGATCAGATCAACATCCTTTTCTTTGAAGAGGAAGTCTCTCTGGAGCTGGAGAGACATGCAAGGGTGGCTGAGCAGCAACGTCTTGCTGCTATGGAGTTGCAAGAGAGGACCATCTCTCTTGCACACTCCATGTCCAGAGCTTACCAGCGCAGGGCAAGGAGGTTAGAGGCTGAGAAGAAGAAGCCAAAATTAGAGTAGTTAGGATTAGGATTTACTTGATGTGAACCGAATCTTAATGTACTCTATGCTTAATATTAATGAAAATTCTCTTCTTCTCTATAAATTTGTTTTTGCTGCTTGTTGTTTATATCTTGATTTCCCTGTGTTTACAAAGTAATTGAGTATGAGTTTTCCTGTCATAATGCTTGCAACTGTATATCTCAATGCTTATGCCTAATTAAAAATCCAAAAAGATAAAAATGTTCAATGCATTACAGGTTCAACACAATCCACTCAGACAACAATAGGAAATTTGAATTATCAATCAACAGGTATTTGTGTTAAATTGCAGCTAAAACACCTATAAACCAAACTGCAGTTCTCCCAGATACAGCAACACAAACACAAACTCAAACATAATCCCACTCAGGTGACTCTCAAAAGACACCTGTTTTACAAAAGGACAACAATTTCATAATGATCTTCAGATTTTTTTGTTGTTTGAGAAGAGAAACCACCACAAACATGGGAAATTTATCAGTTTTTGCTGAATATCCCATGAGAATCCCTAATGCACCTTCATGTACAAAACAGTCTTCATAGACTGAAAGGTTTGAGGGTAGTACTCCTGAGGGGGAGCTATCTAAATCCTCTCCAATTCAATTGGAGGTTTCTCATGAAGAAACAACTCCCCTCATAACTCCAGCAAAAGCTGTCGCCTATGACAATGTCATGAGAAGGGCAAGTATATCACATTAAAGTGCCAGTGTGTTGCAAGACACACAAGGGTTTGAGGCTGTTATACATGACAGTAACCCAGTCAAATCCCCTCTAATTCAATTGGAGGTTCCCACTACAAGTGGAGGACAACACACTGTCAAAACCACAGAGCAATCTTTGAGTCAAACTGTGACCCTAGTCATAGGTGCTCTTAATGATTCATTCACCTCACAACTTCAATCTAGTATTCTTTTTTTTTTATTAAATGGGTATGATTAGACCTATAGGGAGTACCCCTAATCATATGATCACAGACAACTCTTCTCAGCCACCTCTTATTTTCTGTAAGTCAAACTACAACTGAATCCTTCACATGAGAATAAGAGAAAAGATTGAGAGAAAAACAGAGAATAAGAGAGGCAGGATCCTTCCTGGAAAAAGGAGAGGTAGATGAGTGTCTTGATTTAGTAATCCTTGTGAGTGAACTCCGACTCTCAAAAGTCATGAGACTAGTGCAGTGAGAAGTAGTGGGACTACTTATTAAAAAGAACAAAGAGCTTAGGATTTTTATTACTGACAAACTTTTTCTGCAGATCTAAGTGAAACTCCTATTCTATTTGATAAACTAATCACCACAAATATCACTAAATCTTGAAGCTGCAGACAGTGTTCTAACTGGACAATGACAGCAGTTTGAAAAATGTACATCTAGCTGGATCTTTCTACCTGGAGATAATGTCAAAAAGGGGGAGAATAAATATCTAAATGCCTGCCAAAATAGCTGATGGATGTTGCCAGATAAGAAAATTCTATTCTTCATAGGGGGAGATAAGAATAAATCTAAATGCACCTCAACAAAAGAAGACTAGATGGGGAGATTGGCTTCTGCATTTAGTCAAAGTTTTGACATCATCAATCAGAAATTGTGCATAATTTCATAATGAACAAGTTGGGGGAGATTGTAATATATAAATGATGATGTCAAATATCACTGGAGATAACAATGTCATTAGCATCTCTGATCAAAGTATGAAGCAAGTCAAATGGGTATCTAATATGAGTAGGAGATTAATGAACTGTTATTTTTAGTGATCAGTTAAGCTTTGGGCCAACCCTAAGTAAGTTGTATTGTTATCTTAATTTGTACCTGTAACACTTAAAGTCTGTAAAAATGCAAAGGAGTAGACTCAAGCCATTTTCCTAAAGAAGATCAAGAAGATCATGCCTCAGAAGAATTTTTGAAGAAGCTTGGAGTTGAATAAATCTGTTTGGAGAAAAATACTCTAAGTCAAGATCTCTATAAGTCACAAATTTAATGTTATAGAGAAGTCATTCGAGAACTCCAGAATGGCTTATCGAGAAGTCAGGAAAACTGCTAGAGAACTCAGGAAGATATCGACAAGCCAAATTGAAGAACTGAAGATTGGAGATATCGACAAGTCATTCCTTCACTAGAGAACTCAGAGTTATCGACAAGTCTACATTCAGTAGAGAACTCTGAGTTATCGATAAGTCAAGTTCCACTTGAGAACTCAGAGATATCGATAAGTCAAAATTCACTAAAGAACTCTGAGATGTCGACAAGGTGAATTTGACTAAAGAACTCTGAGATATCGACAAGTCAAGAAGCCACTAGAGAACTAAGAGTTATCGGTAAGTCAAAGTGAAGATGTGAAGACTAGAGATCTCGACAAGCCTAAAACCTCTTATAGAGAACTGAAGACCTCGACAAGCCAAACTGAATATAGAGTACTAGAGATCTCGATAAGCCAACATACTTATCGAGATGTCAAATGTTCTATAAACCTAAACTGGAGATCTCGAGGTACAATCTCAAAGTACAGAATTGCAAACCAGTTTAATATCCAAGATAAACAATCAACAAACAATCCAACAGCTGGATTGACAAGTCTACAAAAAGCAGCTTGAAGAATGTGCAAGATCAATGACAGAGGAGGATTAAAGTGAACACGGTATGCTAAAGATATGCTAAGCCAGAAATGGAAGATTTGCTTTTCTGGAAATAGAAATGACAAGTGATAGTTTAGAAAATCTAATAGCATGTTTATTATCCACTGTGTAAACTAGCAGTTAACTGAGTTATAAAGTTAACACTGGTCCTTAAGTCAGTTGTAACAATTTAGATCAAAATTCTTGTAACACTATCAAGAAGAAGCTGAGCTCTTTAATATTAAAGAGCTTAGAAATTTTGTAGCAAAACAGTCTTAATTTTAATATAAAATTAAGTGAGTTTTGAAGATCTCTGTTCTTTAGTTCCTGCAAGTTTAATTTCTGCATGAACACTTTTCTATACAAGATTTAATTTACTTTGTTCAACCATTAACTTTTAATAAAAGCCTAAAAATAGAAAAACACATTCACCCCCCTCTGTGTGTGATTCATTACCTAACACCCCCCCTAGAGTTGATGCAAAGAACCGGGACTTTGTTAAGTCATTGTAATAGTATATTTGCACGATCTGCTCAAAGTAGTTCAAGTGTTCTTATGGGTCTCCTAGGCCGTCGAAAGAATCAAAATTATGGTGCTTCAAGTCTCGCTACCGGGGAATAGCCTCCAAAGAGTGGCTGAAAGGAGTTAATGTTTCTCCAATTTCTACTCCTAAGTCTCTGTCCATCTTCCTTTGCAATTCATAGATCATGTCTTTTAGGTCTTTCTGCTTCTCCTCTTCTTCATCATCAGAAATCAGCTCCGGAGAAGGATCCCTCCGGGTTTTCTTGGTCCTGGACTTAGCCAGTAGTTTTTCTTCTTCTAACTGCATTCTTTTCTAGATCTTTAGTTTGAGCTTTGCTTCTTCCTCTTTTCTGATTTGCTCCCGCATCTCTTCTAACCTTTTTTGCTTGGCAGCTTCTGTTTTCTTTTTGTTTCCCTGATCCTTTTTGTTCTTCTTTCCTTTAGCTCCGATTCAGTCAAAGACAGACCTCTTAGATTGTTGGGAGTCCCCGGACTCCTCCGGTTCTTCCTCAAGTTCAGCTTCATCCTGGATCCGGGCTTGCTCCTGCCTGTACAGCCAGATTGCTTCTGCCAGCTCATCACTTGTGAGATTGGCCATATGCTCTTCAGCCTCCGGGACATTAGTGTATTTGTATTGGTTCAACTGAAGAAGGCTCCTGGCATCCCGAGTGTTCACAATCCTCTCTACAACGGGAGTGTGTTGCAATGATTACTCCTGGAGTGTTTTTCGGTCGGCTCCCGGATCAAGAGCCTGGGAGTGGTCCGGCTCCTAGACCTGAGTACTAGAAGAGGGTCTCCCTGAAGTGTGCTTTCCTGGTCTTGCCTTTGTTTCAAAAGTACCAATAACAACTAACAAAAATTTCCAACTAACAATATGGATCTAAGGGTGCTTTTCGAAAATCATAAAAACTTCCAGTATAATAACAAGCAGTAATAAACAACCTCCTGGGACTAGTTTAGATAATCTTCTGGGACTATTCAATAACGTGGTAGAACAAGTGTAGTGAGGTTTTAGAACACAAAGGTGATATGCAAACTAGAGCAAAATCGGGGATTTAAAATAATCAAAACTAACAATAGCACACACAAACGTGGCTCAAATTAACGAAACGGGGCTCACACAAACGTGGCCTAAAATAACGAGCACACACAAACATGGCTTAAATAAACAACATCCATATTTATGAGAGATTTTGGTTGCTTGTGTTCTTACAAGTTAAAGAAATGGACTCTTTAAAGAGTTTGCTGATGAAGGTGAATCCAAGGGCACCGAGACCCAAGGATGGAGAGCCCCTCCTTACATGATAGTACACGTAGCTCCTGCAAGGACTAGGCCTGGACTCCTAACTCAGTCCAGTCCCGCACACTACTAGTCCTAACTGACCCAATCCCCCAAGCCCAATCTTGGGAAATCCCAGCACGTGAGGCACTTGCCTATGCACATGATAAGAACAACTGTCACCCATCAATCATGGGAATAATCAGGGCACGTGTCAGAGGATCCTCAGAACATTCCTCATCTAGTCCCGCGTTGACACGTGTAAAGCATCCACTCCAGCCAGGTGTCCTCCGCTCCTAGAACCAATGGCTACGATTCAAAGGTACCAACCCAAAAACCCTATCTTTGGGCTATAAATAGCCCAAGAAGGTAAGGTTTTGGGGTTAATCACTCTCTTGCACTCATATACAAACACAGCCACCTTGCATTCATATATACCTTCATCTTCTCCAAAGCGAGTTCTTATTCTCACACCGGAGGCGCCGCGGGACCAAAACCTCCTTCCGGTGTTATTATGTAGGAACCCCACCACAGCTGCACCACCACAGTGGCGAAGGATCCAGGCACGGCGTTGAAGGATCCAGGCATGGCATCGAAGGAGCAGCCCCACCACCAGGAGTTATTATAGACTATTCAGATTAATTTATGGATTAGTCTACTTTTCAGATTTGGACTATAATTTGATTTAGACCTAGTTTCTTCTCTTATAAATACTAGCTTAAATACCGTGCGATGCAGGGGTTTTCATTAATATTTAAACTTTTTATTTATCCTGTCATATTATAATTTTAAAATATTTATATAAACATATAATAATTATAAATTTATAATAAAAATAATAGAATAACATGTGGTCGTAGTTTAGTAGGTTAAATATACAATATCTAATAATTTAACAATTTAGTAGTTTAACATATTTATAACACTATTTATTTCTTTTTTTAATAATTGGATAATGTGTGGTTGTAGTTTAGTAGGATAAGTAGACTATGTCTGTAGTAGTTTAGTGGATATATAATAGCATTTATTTACTTTTTTAGTAACCAAAATTAGGGAATAACCGTTGAACCAAATTTTACCCCATTCCGGTTATTATAATATAGTATAGATTCATGTAATGATAAAATCATAATATAACAAATTGTGAGAAATAAATACAAAATTAGTGTGGCTTGTGGAGTAGGAATTTCCGAACCACGTAAATCTTTGTCTTGTGTGATTGTCGTTTATTTTCTTATTCTTATTTATTCGCTTTGGATTTTGCTTTCGTTGTTGTATACTCAACAACTGGTATCAAGAGCCAAGGTTTTCAGGCGAGTGGGAGCGGTGGCAGAAGATTGGAAGGTAAAGATCGACAAATTTGATGGTAAAGATTATGGGTTTTGGAAGATGCAAATTGAAGATTATTTGTATCAGAAAAAACTACACGAACCGCTGGAAGAGAAGAAACTAACTTTAATGAAGGATGCAGACTAGAAGCTATTGGACATGCAGGATCTGGGGGTTGTCAGGTTGACTTTGGTGAAGAACATTGCTTACAATATTGTTAAGGAAACGATAACTTATGGTTTGATCAAGGATTTATCAAACATGTATGAGAAGCCGTCTGCTTTAAATAAGATGTATTTGATTCACTTGTTAGTTGCCACGATATTGAATGAAGGTGATTGTGTTGATGATCATGTGAACAAATTTAATTCTATTCTTAAAAGACTGACATTAGTGGATATTAAATTCGATGATGAAGTACATTCCTTGTTGTTGGCATCCTCATTACCAGACAGTTGGTCGAGATTTGTCACTCTTTTAAGTAATTCATCTATGAGCGGTGAGATGTCTTTTGATAGATTTCGAGATTCGATTCTTGGAAAAGATATTAGTAGGAGAAACTCAGGAGAGTCGTCAGGTTCCTTGTTAAGTGCTGAAAGTAGAGGCAGAAAGTTCATAAAGGGGCATAGCAGAACGAACTCACAGAAGAGAGGACAATCCAAAGATCGTAAGGAGATTTTTTGTTGGAATTGTCAGAAGAAGGTTCACTTCAGGAATCAGTGCACGGATCCCACAACTCCTAAAGGAAAGAGTAAAGTGGATAATTCAGCTAACGTAGTTGAAGAAGTGGTGGATGACGATGCTTTGATTTGTGTGTTGAATGTTCGATTGAATCATGGGTTATGAATTCTGGTGCATCATTCCATGTTACCCCTTGCAAGGATTTGATGCTAAACTTCAGAGTTGGACATTTTGGTAAAGTCCGTCTTGCTGATGATGAAACTTTGGATTTTGCGGGCATGGGAGATATTAATCTCAGAACCTCTTTGGGAACTAGTTATATACTGAAAGATGTAAGGTACATTCCTGGACTGAAGAAGATGTTGCTATATGTGGGTTAGTTAAATAAGGAAGGGTATCGGGTTACTTTTGGAGACAGACATTGGAAAGTTATAAAGGGGTATCTAGTTATTGATCGTGGAGAGAAAAATGGGACTTTATATATTGTTCAATAATCTAGCTATGAAGCAAATGCAGTTGCTGATGAGATTGAGTCTTCAATTTTGTGGCACCAAAGGCTTGGTCATATGAGTGAAAAAGGTATAAAGCTGTTAACTTCAAAGAGGAAGATTCCAGAGTTGAAGAATGTGGAAGTTGGATTCTGTGAGCCATGTGTTCTTGGAAAGCAGAAACATATTGCTTTTGCAAAATCAGGTAGGAACCCTAAGGATAAGAAGTTAGATCTAGTTCATATAAACATATATGGTCCAACAACAATTGCGTCGTTGGGCGGATCTCGCTACTATATCACTTCCATTGATGATTCTACTAAAAAGGTATGGGTTTATTTTTTGAAGAATAAATCAGATGTGTTTGCTACTTTCAAGAAGTGGAAGACTGAAATTGAAAATTAGACCGGTTTGAAGGTAAATAGTTTGATATTAGATAATGGTGGTGAATACAGTAGTGATGAGTTTAAAAGTTATTGTGCGAAATTTGGGGTTAGAATGATTAAAACTATTCTGGAGACACCACAACAGAATGGTGTTGCAGAGCGCATGAATAGAACCTTCATTCCTTGTAGTATATCCAAAAATTGTTCATGCATTATGCATACAAATGTCATTTTTAGAACACGGCTTAATTCGAATTTTGAAATGAAATTTGCAGGGTACAATTTCATTCCTTGTATTATTGTTTCCAAAAATTATATTCATGCATACGAGTACTGATTACCCACTTGGTATTAACTTACAAGTGCTATCTTTATAACACGGTATAAAATGAAGTCCTCGCCTAATAAATATGTGGTGAGTAGATGAAGGAAAACGGAATTGTTTATTTTCATAATAAGTACATATAAAATAAATAGAAACTCATACTCTGAGAGAATTTACATTATGAGTAGATTTGAGAAGCTATTAAACTAATAAATCACAATCGGTGTCAAAGAATTTTGTTAATTATATAAATAATTTGGTTTTTGAAATATATATATGTGTGCAGGGTGTAATTTCGATGCCAAAACAAATGGAGAACTTCAAAGAGTATAAAACATAGTTTGAAGGAGTGATTGGGACGGAAAGAACTAAAGCTCTGATAGAGAAGGCTGTTTATGTAATCAGTGTAGGTACAAATGATTTTATTGTCAATTATTATGGCGCCTCTGGTATTCGAAGATATAGCTATTCAATTCCCAGCTACTTCCAGTTTTTAGTCCACTAAATTCAATAGTTTATGAAGGTTAGTAGTATATATACTAGTCATAATAATTCTCCATGTGATAGCTCATATTAGCTTTGGCCCAATAAGAGGAGCCCAGGGCCCAATTAGCAAGAACACTGAAGGACTCCGGAACACGTGGTAAGATCCCACCGTCCAGGTAACCCGGATCTGGAACTTTCCAACGGTCCGGATCCGGGGACACGTTGCCCATCACAGTCGTCCACGCGTCTCTCAATCCAAAACTCACCTACGGTCCAGATCCAAGGTACAAACCCCTAAACCCTAATGGGAAGCATATAAAAGGCTGAGCAAAAGGTGTATTAGGGGTTACTAATTTTTACTATCTACACACCTATACACACACCACTATCCATCTGTTTAATTCCCACATTGCCTTTCCTTCTCCGATCTCCCTTCTCATTCTCACGCCGGAGGTGCCGCGGGGACGCCACCTCCCTCTGGTTCTGTTTTTCAGGAGCCCATCCTACAACTACACCACATATACAGTCATTTCCGCACAAAGTGAGGTTGAGTCCGGGTAGAACAAGGAGAAGACCCCGGGGTGATATGGAATTATCATTGGCGCTAGAAGGAGGGGTCGAACCTCCGACCAGTGGTATCTGTATTCGACACCTATACTCCACCCAGGAGATCAGAATATCTCACTTCCGTATGATTGCTACTTTGATTTTTCAGATCTATTTTGTCCAAAACTTGCGCTTTTAGAATATCGTTAGCAGATCTTGTTTAGCTGCACTTATCATAATAGTACAGTATTTTTTGGGTTAAAGTTGTGATTACCGCATACTTAGATCTAAAACTTACGTATTGTTACTCGAGTTTGCACCCTCTTTTGCTGTAATCTTTGAGTATGACTACAAGAAAAATTAAAGCAGCAATTTCCGTATCAATCCTGCCACCGCCAGCCCCGCCCAGGGACGGAGAAATGGATGACATGGAGGAAGGCACCCCATAACCCAGACTTCATCCCATCAACTCCAACCAGGAGATTAGAGAGTAACCCTAGAGTAAACAACTCATAAGTATACTGACAATTCAGCGAATCCCTGGGGAAACCTGACCTCAGAAAAGATACAGGCCACAATGAATATGTTGAAAGAAAAGTACGGTCTAGAACCTGGGACCCACCCAGAGGATCAGGAAGAACATTCTGAAGAGTCAAGATGATTAGTCCTAGATCAAATCGTGAAGAACTTGAAAAGGCCACCCGAAGATGCCCGAGATGAAATTAAAAGAGCTACTCTCTGGGAGAGGATCCGGAAAAAAGAAGAAGCCAAAGCAAAAGAAATCATTGAGAAGCGAATCCGGGATGAAGAAGCAAAGCTGAAAAAGAAAACCCAGAGAGTTCTTGTTTTTTCAGACTCTAAACCGGAAAAAGAATCTAAACGGGAGCAAATGGCTCGGGCCCTTCGCGATCTCAAAAGAAAAGTTAAGGGTGACATGGAGATAGGAGCCATTGCCATCTCTTTCACAAGGAAACTGGAGTCCACTTTCGGGGAATCCGGACTCAAGCACTTTAACTTTGACTCCTTTGACGGGTTGGCTGACCACGAATAACACTTAAACTATTTCGAGCAAATCTCCAACATCTATGATTACACAATTATCTCACAAGATGTCGTTTCTTTGCATCAACTTTAAAGGGATGAGCTTAGAATTGGTTCAGCCCAATCCCTTCCCGAAGTGCGAATTCATGCAGGGATTTCTGAAAAATATTCTTGAAAAGATTCAGGGCTAATCAAATGAATGAGTTGCAAATGTGCCATTTGGAGACAATCCAACATAGAAGCAAAGAATCTCTGCCTGAATTCAACAAAAGATTCCAGGAAGGAGTTAACCAGCTGTCCAATCTGGATGAAAAGAGGCTGTGAACATTTTTCATAGAAACCTACATCTAGTGTACTGTGAAGGATACGTCAAAGACCTAATACACAGAGAACCCCAAAGCCTAGCATCTGCCTACGACTTAGCCTCCAAGTTCATAAAGGAAAACGATTTCTTCAAGTCAATAAAAATGAATAGAAGAATCAACGATGATGATGAATCCCTAGAACGTCACTCGTTATACAGGAAAGATAAAAGATTCAAGGTTGATAGACAGTCAAACTACATTCAGCAGTCCCAGGGAACCCCACCCCGGGACAATTATTACGGGCCCCGAAAAAATGATAGGAAGCCAAGAGCTAAAAGGGAGCCCAAACTAGAACCAGAGTGGACACCTCTCAACAGACCCCAGTCTAACATCTTACGCGAGGTCAAAGGTAAACCCTTTTACTATCCCCCAAAACCCTTACTTGCGCCACCAGAAAATAGGGCCGGGATAAGCATTGCGGGTACCGCGAAGATCATGGTCATATGACCGAAAACTGTTTCTCCTTGAAGATGTTCATCGAGGATCAAATCAAAGAGGGAAACATGAACCAATATCTGCAGAGAAAGCTGAATGACAAGGATAGGGCCCCGAGTAGAAGCAAGAATGTTGTTAACTTCGTCTTCGGTGGGATGAGCTCCCCACCCCGGAGCCCGGACATTGATAATGATGTGATGATGATTCAACCTTTTGAATATGAGCTGATATACTTCTCCTATTCAGATTACGAAGGACTCAATCCAAATCACAACTAGGCTCTAGTATTAACCCTTGATGTGGCCGATAATGAGGTAAAAAGAATTTTAGTTGATAATGGTTCTTCTCCTAATATAGTATTCGAGCACACACTCAACAGGATGAAGCTCGGTCACTTGAGCATGGACCCCTGCCTCGAGGACCCCCTTTACGGGTTCGGGAACACGATGATACCAATCCGGGGAGTTATTTATCTCCCCATGACTTTTGGAATTGCACCCCAGTAGGTTTCTCACATCATGAAGTTCTACGTGATAAGTGTGGCGTCCTCATATAACATGATCCTCGGAAGGCCCATAATTAACAAGCTCCGGGCCATCTCGTCGACAATTTATTTGAAATTTAAATTCCCCACCCTAGGAGGAATAGGAGAACTAAAGGGAGACAGAGACATGGCATGAAGGTTCTATGGCCAAACAATAATCATGGCAGAAACAGAACCAGAAAACCGGAAGAAAATAATGTCCCTCCCCAAGGGACAAAGCAGAAAGAAGCATCGAGAACATCTCAGTAAAAGGTTCAGGTTGGATGTGAACATGATCGATGATTCGGGATATTGCGCAACTAATGCGGATGCCCAGATCCAGAAGTTTGTAGAAACAAAGGAAAAGATGAAGGTCGAACCTGCCCAACCAACAACGGAAGTTGAACTAGAGCCCGGGAACCCCACCCGGAAGATCAAAATTGGCAAAGGCCTAGAAACCGTTTTCATAAAGAGCTTGATGATTTATTAAAGAGTATGACGATATGTTCTACTGTACCCTGGAAGACATGTCAGGGATCGACGAATCTGTTGCAATGCATAGCCTGGATGTGGATCCAAAACAAAGGCCAATCAAGCAAAAACAAAGAAACTTTACCCTGGAAAGGCAACAAGCAATTGATGAAGAGAGAGAGAAAAGTTACTGAAGGCAGATATAATCTGTGAAATCAAGTACCCGGAGTGGCTCGACAATGTTGTGCTGGTCAGAAAGCCCTAAGGACTCCTATCCACTGCCCAACATAGACCAACCGATTGATGCAACTTCATGCCATGTTATGCTAAGATTCATCGATGCTTTTTCCGGGTACAACCAAGTCAAAATGAAGCCGGAAGACATTGCAAAGATAGCTTTCATCACACATCGGGCCGTATATGACTTAATCATGATGCCATTCGACCTCATCAACGCAGGGGCCACCTATCAAAAGATGATAAACACCATTTTCAAGAGCCAACCGGGAGAAACATGGAATCCTACATCGACGACTGTTGAGTGGTATTTATGACACTTATTACGCACCGTAAAGCTTTGAATTGGTGTATTTGTACTCAAGTTGTTGGTGTTTTAATGTGTTTTCTAGTGTTTTTGCATTTCCAGGCATTCTCCAGGTAATCAGGTGAATTAGCATTATTTTGGTGCTAATTTGGTGTTAGGAAGGTGTTGGAATAAAAGCTCGTGAAAGACCAGCTCATACCAACAAAGGAAAAAGAGGAAGTCAGAATTTTGTCCAGGAGGCCAGCGCGCCCACGCTAATCAAGCGCGTGGCCGCGCCTAAACTTCAGAAAGGCAGCGCGCCCGCGCAGATCAAGCGCGCGGCCGCGCCGTGTCGGGATATTAAAATACTGATTCTTCTTGGCTTCTGAGAGGAAGACTTATATTCAGCATGGGGCTGCTATATATACATAAATACGCTCATTTTTATGAGGAGAGATGTAACGGAGCAGAAGGAGAAGACGACAAGAGACCTATAGCACAATTCAACAAAGGCGAAGATGATCTAGTTTATTCTTGTGAATCTTTATTTGAGTTGTAATCTTGAATGCTCGTTTCTTGTTTTTATTGAACCTATTACTCTGGATTTCATACTTTGTTTATTATTGGTTTATAAAGACTACGTTTATTATACCATGCTTTCATTGGAACCCACGTTGATGATGAGTCCAATCAGGTGCTAATCGTTATCGTGGGGTTCTAGCAGATTTATTTATGGATTTATTTAGTTGATTTATTTCGATGACATAGTGCGTGGTGATTGTATGATAACCTAGTATTGGTTGTGCTTATTTATCTTATGAGTGTCGCGAAATTAGAAGATAGTGTGTTAATTCTTAATAAAGCGACTGTGAATTTAAGGGTTTAGAACTTGTCATGCTAGCATAGGTTCATGTATTTGTTATGCATGATTCGTAGGTAATTTTAACCATCTTACTTGCCCTATGTAATCACGATAAATTAATTGTGCTTAAACCGTTATGTTGTTAAATTCCATAGACATATAGGGTCTCAATATAATTGGTATCTATTCAGCTTCTATCTCTTTTATGGATGTCTGGTAGTATGGTATTCATGCAACGGAAGTTGGCGTTTATCAATTTCGTGTTTTCTGGTTAGTGTCATCACCATTAGATGCTAAGGTTAAGAACAAAAAGGCTATTGAATGAAGTATCTAATGAACTTAGAATCTCATGTTTTTCATATATATTAATTCAACAATTCTTATTATCTTAGTTATAGGTGCTAGTTTAATTCTTAGTAGTTAAAACAATCCCAATTAGTTATTTGTCTTAGCATTGGATAATAACCTTATCATTGTTGTATAGGTGCATATTCTTAAATTAACCAAAAAGTCTCCGTGGGAACGAATTTGATCTAAATCTTATACTACTTGCGAACGCGTATACTTGCGTATATTATTAGCGCGTGTTTAGTGACTAGCAAGTTTTTGGCGCCACTGCTGGGGACTTCGATGTTATTTTTAGTTTCTGTGTTTGTCATCAGTGGTCGTTAAAGTTCAGTGACTTGGACGTTGTTACTTATTTGTTTCCTTGTCTAATTTCAGGTACTCTAGCGAGCGTGTATGCATACGCGTTCTCGGGCTCATAAGAGAAATCTGGATCAAGCCGAGGAAGAAGCTGTAATGGTCCGAAGGGATGTTTTTGAGGATGAAGAAAAGGTAGAAGAAGAAAAGAAAGTCGAGGAACCAGTTTTAGTAGTGATGGGAGATCAAGCTGAAAATCCTAAGGCTTTGATGGACTATTCTCAGCCAAAGATTAATGACATTCAGTAAAGCATCATCAGACCATCCATTGTGGCTAACACTTTTGAGATCAAGTCAAGCATGATTCAGATGATACATAATTCAGTTCAGTTTGGGGGTTCTCCTACAGAAGACCCCAATATGCACATCAGGGATTTTATCGAGATCCGCGACACTTTCAAGTTCAATGGTGTGACTGAAAATGCTATCAAGCTGCGACTCTTCCCATTCTCTCTGAGGGATAAAGCTAAGTGCTGGTTGCATTCTCTACCATCAGGGTCTTTCACCATATGGGAGGATCTTGCTCAAAAGTTTCTCACTAAATTCTTCCCCATGGCGAAGACTGCTGCAATCAGGAATGCTCTTACTCAGTTTACTCAGCAAACTGGAGAATCTCTGTGTAAGGCTTGGGATCGATATAAAGAGATGCTAAGGAAGTGCCCACACCATGACATGCCTGATTGGATGATTATAAACTATTTCTATAATGGATTGGGTGCTACTTCAAGACCCATGCTCGATGTAACATTAGGATGAGCTTTGTGGGCTACAAGCTACAATGAAGCTTATGAACTGATTGAGCTGATGGCTGCTAATGAATACCAGAATCTTTCCCAGAGACTGACTCAGGGAAAAGTAGAAGGAATTCTGGACTTGGATGCAGCAACTGCTATAGCTTCCCAACTTAAGGCGTTGATGATGAAGGTGGACACTTTGGCTATTTATGGAGTTAATCAAATTGCTAGTGTCTGTGAGCTTTGTGATGGTGCCCATGAGACTGAACAGTGTGCGATTTTTAGTGAATCAGCTCAGTTCGTGAGCAACTTTTAGCGATCGCAGCAACCGGTGCCAGCCACATATCATCCTAACAACCGCAATCATCCTAATTTCAGCTGGAGCAATACTCAGAATGCAGTTCAACAGCCTTATCAGCAGTATCCATCTAAGAAATATAACCCCCTGGTTTTCAGCAACCGTAATATACACCAAGACAGCAACTTCAGCTGCAACAAGCTAATAAAAAATCTGAGTTAGAAGAGTTGAAGCTTATGTACAAAAGCCAAGTTATTTCTATCAAGACCTTGGAAAATCAAATTGGACAAATTGCCAATGCCTTGCTAAATTGTCAACCTGGTACACTACCTAGTGACACTGAAGTACCAGGAAAAAGAGAAGCTAAGGAGCAGGTGAAGGCAATTACTTTGAGGTCTGGTAAGGTTGCAAATCCCGAACAAACTCAAGTTTCGGATGTAGAAGCTGGGGCTAAAGAAGAAGTAAATCAGCAGAAAGCAGAAGTGGAACCAAGGAAGACTACTATTGAGCACACTCCTCCTGAGGGTAATACAGGGAAGAAACATATCTATCCTCCACCGCCTTTTCCTAAGCGGCTGTAGAAGAAAAAGCTGGATAAGCAATTTGAGAAGTTTCTGGAGGTTTTCAAGAAACTTCATATTAACATACGTTTCGCCGAGGCTCTTGAGCAGATGCCTAGTTACGCAAAGTTTATGAAAGGTATTCTCTCTCGGAAAGTGAAGCTAGATGACTTAGAGACTGTCGCTCTCACGGAGTAATGCAGTGCTGTTCTGCAACAAAAGTTGCCTCCAAAGCTAAAAGATCCAGGAAGCTTTACTATTCCGTGTACCATCGGGAAAGTTTCTTTCGACAGATGCTTATGTGACTTGGGAGCTAGCATCAATATGATGCCCTTGTCAATCTTCAAGTAGTTGAACTTACCTGATCCAAAACTGACTTATATGACATTGCAGTTGGCCGATCGTTCTATTACATATCCATGAGGTATTGTGGAGGATGTCTTGGTAAAGGTTGATAAACTCATCTTCCCTACTGATTTTGTCATTCTTGATTTCGAGGAGGATAAGAAAATTCCCGTAATTTTGGGAAGACCTTTCTTGGCTACTGGCCGTACCTTGATAGATGTGCAGAAAGGTGAGCTTACAATGTGAGTGTTGGATCAGGATGTCACTTTTAAAGTGTTCAATGCTTTGAAATTTCCTGCTGAAAATGAGGAGTGCTTAAAGGTGGAGTTGGTCGATTCGGTGGTGACATCGGAACTTGATCAATTGCTAAGGTCTGATGTTTTAGAGAAGGCCTTGTTAGGAAATTCAGATAGTGAAGATGATGAAGGTGAAGAGCAATTACAATATATGAATGCTTCTCCCTGGAAGAGGAAGTTGGATATGCCTTTTGAATCTCTTGGAGTGGAGGAGTTGAACAAATCTCCAAAATGCCTCAAGCCATCTATTGAGGAAGCTCCTACTCTTGAGCTGAAACCACTATAGGAACATTTGAGGTATGCTTTTTAGGTGATGCATCTACTCTGCCTGTGATTATTGCATCTGACCTTTCAGGTAGTGATGAGAAAAAACTCTTGAGGATCCTAAGAGAGTTCAAATCGGCAATTGGTTAGACCATAGCAGATATAAAGGGAATCAAAACTTCTTATTACATGCATAAAATTATGCTAGAGGGAGGTAGCAAGCCTACGGTTGAGTAGCAAAGAAGATTTAATCCGATCATGAAGGAAGTAGTGAAGAAGGAAATTCTTGAGTGGTTGGATGCAGGGATTATCTATCCCATTTCTGACAGTTCTTGGGTGAGTCCAGTTCAGTGTGTACCGAAGAAATGAGGTATTACAATAGTTTCTAATGAGAAGAATGAGCTCATCCATACTCGAACAGTCACGGGGTGGAGGGTTTGTATGGACTACACGAAGCTGAACAAGGCCACTAGGAAGGATCACTTCCTTCTGCCTTTCATTGACCAGATGCTCGACAGGTTGGCTGGTCACGAGTATTACTATCTTCTGGATGGCTATTCGGGTTATAATCAGATTTTTATCGCTCCAGAGGATCTGGAGAAGACTACCTTCACGTGTCCATTTGGTACTTTCGCCTTCAGACGAGTTTCTTTTGGTCTGTGTGGTACACCAGTCATATCTCAAAGATGCATGATGGCCATATTTTCTGACATGATTGGCCAGAATGTGGAGGTGTTCATGGACGACTTCTCTGTATTTGGCGATTCATTTGATGAATGTTTACAGAATCTTGGAAACGTTCTTAAGAGGTGTGTTGAGACCAATCTGGTTCTCAATTGGGAGAAATGTCACTTTATGGTACGACAGGGCATTATTCTTGGGCACAAGGTCTCTAGTAAGGGTCTTGAGGTGGACAAAGCCAAGGTGGGGGTCATTGAAAATCTTCCTCCACCCATTTCTGTTAAGGGGATTCGCAGTTTTCTTGGTCATGTGGGTTTCTATAGGCGTTTCATCAAGGATTTCTCTAAGATTTTAAAGCCATTGTGCAGTTTGTTAGAGAAGGATGTCCCTTTCCAGTTTGATGACGAGTGTCTTGCTGCTTTTGAGACATTAAAAAAGAGTTTAATCACGACACCTGTCATAACTGCACCTGACTGGAACCATCCTTTTGAGATGATGTGTGATGCAAGTGATTATGCAGTTGGAGCAGTTCTTGGGTAGAGAAAGAATAATATATTTCATGCGGTCTACTATGCTAGTAAGACCCTAAATGGTGCTCAACTGAATTATACTACTACAGAGAAAGAACTTTTGGCTATTGTCTATGGATTTGAGAAATTTCGATCTTATCTGCTTGGGACTAAAGTGACAGTTTTCACTGATCACGCTGCAATTCGATATCTCATCTCAAAGAAGGACTCGAAGCCTAGATTGATCAGATGGGTTCTTTTGCTCCAAGAATTTGAGTTAGAGATCAAGGACAGAAAGGGGACTGAAAATCAAGTAGTTGATCATCTCTCTCTTTTAGAAGACCCTAATGCTACTTCACTAGACAAAGACATTGATGAATGAGTCTTTTCCCGGTGAGCATCTTTTTGGAGTGCAAGAGGAAGAACCGTGGTTTGCAGATATTGTGAACTACCTTGTGAGTAATATCATGCCTCCTGACTTGTCATATGCTCAAAGGAAGAAGTTTCTGCAAAAGTGAAGTGGTATATGTGGAACGAGCCATTTTTTTCTACAAGGAGATGACCAAATCATCAGGAGATGTATTCCTTACAGCGAAACGGGGGGAATATTGCGAGATTGCCACTCAACGGCTTATGGAGGACATTATGGTGGAGAAAAGATAGCAGCTCGTATTCTTCAAGCAGGTTTCTTTTAGCCAACCTTGTTTAAAGATGTTCATCAGTTCGTTTTGAAATGTGATCGATGTCAACATATGGGTAATATGTCTAAGAGGGATGAGATGCCTCTTAATATGCTTCTCGAGGTTGAAGTCTTCATTATTTAGGGAATTGACTTAATAGGGCCATTTGTCTCATCTTGTAACAATCAATATATCTTGTTGGTGGTCGATATGTCTCGAAATGGGTCGAAGTTAAAGCATTTCCAGCAAACGGTGCGAAAGTGGTGCTTAATTTCCTTCATAAGCAGATATTCATAAGGTTTGAAACTCCAAGAGTCATAATCAGTTATGAGGGGTCGTATTTTTATAATCGCAAGTTCACTGCTATGATGCAAAGGTATAATGTGAATCATCGCATTGCTACGGCTTATCATCCTCAGACATATGGTCAGCTGAGGTATCTAACAGAGAGATCAAGCGCATTTTAGAGAAAGTTGTGTGTCCATCAAGAAAAGATTGGTCTTTGAAGCTTGACGAAGCTGTTTGGGCATATAGAACAACATACAAGACTCCATTGGAAATATCGCTATTTCAGTTGGTTTATCGTAAGGGGTGTCATTTGCCTATGGAGCTAGAGCATAAAGCGTATTAGGCTTTGAAGAAGTTAAATTTGGACTTGGATGCAGCTGGAAAGAAGACGATGCTTCAATTAAATGGACTCAACGAGTTTTGACTTCAAGCTTATGAGAAAAACAAAATGTATAAGGAGAAAGTCAAGAGGTGGCACGATAGGGGTCTAGTACTCAAATCATTTGTGCCAGGGCAGCAAGTTCTGTTGTTTAACTCTCATCTCAATCTTTTTCTTGGGAAGTTGAAGTCAAGGTGGTCAGGGCCCTTCATAATCAAAACTGTGTTTCCACATGGAGCGGTGAAATTTTTTTAGGATGATCCGGGTCAAGCATTCAAAGTTAATGGTCAGAGGCTGAAGAACTACTATGGTGACACGGCGAACCACGAGGTGGTTAGTGCCGTTTTGTTGTCCATTTGATCCCAAGTTGCTACGTCAATCTAACGAAGTAAAACAAGCGCTTCTTGGGAGGCAACCCAAGTTTATTGTACACTAGTAGGTAGAGGAAGCAAGAAGAAAGGAGAAAAACACAAAAAAATCAGAAAAATCAGAAAAAGAAAAAAATTAAGGGCCAACTTCAGAAGCTGAGCGCGCTGGCGCTGATCTAGCGCGCGGCCGTGCTGTTTTTCCAGAAACCAGGCGCACCTGCGCTGATCTAGCGCGCGGCCGCGGCGATTTGACAGAAGGTGAACGCGCCCGCGCTGTCCTAGCGCGCGGCCGTGCCAGGTCCCTGTTCAGAAAAAAATAAAAGGCAGTTTGTAAGAGAAATTCGGGATTTTTGCTACAAAATCAATTTCTACCCGAATTTTACTCTTCCACATCCCAAATTTCCCTCTCCAACTCAAACTCATTATTCCCATAATTAATTTCCACTTCTATTCCATATCGAATTCTCTTCTCACCACCTATATATACACATACTTATACACAAGCTTCTCCACCACATCTCAAATTCTCAAACACAAATATCTCTCAAAACACTTAGCTTTTACTTTTTCTTATTCAATCCCAATGGCATCCAAGAGACAAAGAACTCAAGTAAGTGGTAGCACCACCGATTCTTCGAGTGCGGGTGGTGTAAGGCCAAAGTGTTCGACTCCTGAGGCTAAAGCGGAGTATACGAGGCTTCTCTCGAAGCCTATGGCGAAGGAGCGAGGGTTTCTGCCATCAGGGAAGGATGGTAAGTTGTTGGAGATGATTCTGGAGCTGGACTGGGTTCTTTTTTGTGAGGCTCCCGCTGCTGTGCCCATGAGTGTTGTTCGAGAGTTCTATTCTAACGCGAAGGCGGAAAAGAATGGCTTCACGGTGGTTAGGGGATGACTGTGGAGTATAGTGCGGATGAGATAAGGAGGGTAATTGAGCAGCCCACGAGGAAGCCCGGCCAGAACACTTGGAATGATAAGACTCCAGAGGCCTTTAACATGGATCTGATCGTTGCTACTCTGTGTGTTCCTGAGACTCACTGGAAGTTTAAGAGGGGCACATCTTATTACTCCACATTCCCTGTTTCATGCAGGAACAGGTTTGCATGTGCATGGAACTCTTTTATCTGTGCTAACATTATACCATCATCACATGTGCACGAGATTACTATGGAGCGTGCTCGTCTGTTGTGGGGTATTCTTCAGGGCGATTATATTGATTTGGGGATTGTGATATATCAGGGTCGCAGCAGCAGCAGGAGGAAGAACAGGATGGAGTTGGTTTGTGTTCGACACAGTATAGGCGTCTAGCAAGGAGGATGGATGCTATGCATGACATCCATAGTCGGTTTGCACGTGAGCTCACCCAGGCACTAGGGACTGCATTCAGAGCCACAAGTGTTGACATCCAGTGGCCAGTATTTGGTGAGGACTCCGTGTATCCACCTCCAGACACGCCTGACACTCCACCCCTTGAGGGTGATGATCCTGATTCGGAGTAGGTATGCCTGATTCCTTACTATTACTTTCACTGAGGACAGTGAATTTTTTAAGGTTGCGGGTAGTAGTTGAAGGAATATGTTTTGTGAGAGTCACATATAGTTTGCATCTTCATAATAGTTAGTGTATATAGTTGCATATTTTGCCATGTAGTAGTTTTTTTTTATTTTTGGTAGTTTTTATGTTAGATTGTTCATGTAGTTTCATGCATAATAACATGATCCCTTAGATGATTTTTCCAATTAATTTGTGATGTTGATGCTAGTGTAGTGATGTCGCATTTAGTGATGTTAAGTCTTATCGAATTGATTTTCATGCTAGAGACAATTGTATTTCACTAAGTCTTATAGGTTGCTTGAGTGCTAGATCATGGTCATGGTTTATTTGTTTGTCGAGGTTTAATCGTTTATTTATATTTAAAATTTAGGATATTCTCTTAATGATTAATTAACATGGATATTTAAAAATTGGAGAAATTTGGATTTCATTGCTAGTTTTGTGGCTACGTGTCAAATGGCTAGTAGCCGGCTCATATTTATATGAGTAGTCTAGGGTTGAGCGAGATGGAGCGAAACGTACTCGTTCAGAAATTGTAGAAAAAAGAAGAAAAAAGAAAAAAAAATGAAAAATGAAAAGGAAAAAAAAATAAGTGTTATGTATAATTGATCACGAGTGGGCTCTTTAGTACTCGAGTTATTAAGTTCTTAGGGGACTTTGTGCCTGGTGACCTAAGGATTTTATAGTCTGGGATCCGCTAACCTAACGCTCGTTACATGGGTACTATTGTATAAGTCTTTTGTGGACCTCACTCATTGCACGGTCAAATAAGCATACTTGTGTTGTTTTGTTGTGAATAAAAGCGTGAATCCATGTATACTCCGATATAAGAATTGAAGTGTTAATAGTTATTTTGAGTTTAACTTTTATTTTATTTATAAACTTCTGATTGCTTAGATGAGTAGTGAGTCATGATTATTGATCTAGTTGTGATAGTATACTTATAAGCATTTGCACACACGCAGGTCTCTGGTTTGTAGGGTCATTTGTGAGGTTTGATTGATCTAGTTGAGATGATTGCTTGTTGATTGGTTTAGTTATTCTATGGGGATCGTTGCATTCATTTAGTTGCATTCATGCATTTTTATTTCTTGTTCTTTGAGTCTATTTATGTTTGAGGACAAGCATTGATTCAAGTTTGGGGGTATGTTGAGTGGCATTTATGACACTTTATTACGCTCCGTGGAGCTTTGAATTGGTGTATTTGTACTAAAGTTGTTGGTGTTTTAATGTGTTTTCTAGTGTTCTTGCATTTCCAGGCAATCTCCAGGTAATCAGGTGAATTAGCATTGTTTTGGTGCTAATTTGGTGTTAGGAAGGTGTTGGAATAAAAGCTCGTGGAAGACCAGCTCATACCAGCAAGGAAAAAGAAGAAGTCGGAATTTTGTCCAGGAGGCTAGCGCGCCCGCGCTAATCAAGCGCGCGCCCGCGCCCAAACTTCAGAAAGGCAGCGCGCCCACGCTGGTCAAGCGCGCGGCCGTGCCGTGTCAGGATATTAAAATCCTAATTCTACTTGGCTTCTGAGAGGAAGACTTCTATTCATGGGGCTGATATATATGCATAAATAAGCTCATTTTTTATGAGGAGAGACGTAACGGAGATGAAGGAGAAGACGACAAGAGACCTATATCACAATTCAACAAAGGTGAAGATGATCTAGTTTATTCTTGTGAATCTTTGTTTGAGTTGTAATCTTGGATGCTCGTTTCTTGTTTTTGTTAAACCTAATACTCTGGATTTCGTACTTTGTTTATTATTCATTTATAAAGACTACGTTTATTATACCATGCTTTTATTGGAACCCACATTGATGATGAGTTCGATTAACGGCTAATCGTTATCGTGGGGTTCTAGAGGATTTATTTATAGATCTATTTAGTTGATTTGTTTCGATGCCTTAGTGTGTGGTGATTGTATGATAACCTAGTATTGGTTGTGCTTATTCGTCTTATGAGCATCACGAACTTACAAGATAGTGTGTTAATTCTTAATGAAGCGAAAGTGAATTTAAGGGTTTAGAACTTGCCATGCTAGCATAGGTTCATGTATTTGTTATGCATGGTACATAGGTAATTTTAACCATCTTACTTGCCCTATGTAATCACGATAGATAACTCGTGCTTAAACCGTTATGTTGTCAAATTCCATAAACATATAGGGTCTCAATATAATTGGTGTCTATTCAGCTTCTATCTCTTTTGTGGATGTCTGGTAGTATGGTATTCGTGCAATGAAAGTTGGCGTTTATCAGTTTCGTGTTATCTGATTAGTGTCATAATCATTACATGCTAAGGTTAAGAACGAAAATGCTATTGAATTAAGTATCTAATGAAATTAGAATCCCATGTTTGTCATATATATTAATTCAACCATTCTTATTCTCTTAGTTATAATTGCTAGTTTAATTCTTAGTAGTTAAAACAATCCCAATTAGTTATTTTTCTTAGCATTGGATAATAACCATATCATTGTTGCATAGGTGCATATTCTTAAATTAACCAAAAAATCTCTGTGGGAATGAATTTGATCTAAATCTTATACTACTTGCGAACGCGTATACTTGCGTGTATTATTAGCGCGTGTTTAGCGTCTAACAACGACATGATATCTAAGTCAATCATGGTCCTGGACCACATCAAAGACATCAAAGAATGCTTCGAAAATTTAAGGAAGTATAATATGAGGCTGAACCCGGGGAAGTGCGCTTTCGGAGTCCCGTCCAAAAAGTTTCTTGGTTTCTTGGTTAGTGCAACCCGGAAAAATTTAAAGCAATCATGGAAATGGCGGTTCCCCGAACCCAGAAAGATATTCAAAAGTTGGCAGGATGATTGGCAGCTCTTCGCAGGTTTATTCCAAAACTTGCGGCAAGATGCATGCCTTTCTTCGAGTTGCTGAAGGGAGCCCAGAACAAAATGCTAATAAAATGTACCCTGGAATGCGGGTCAACTTTCGAAGAGGTCAAGCAACATCTAATGAACCCACCAATACTATCAAAAGCTAAGGCCGGAGAACCCCTATCTCACTACATCGCAGCCGAACCACGGACAGTCTCTTCGGCTCTCGTTCGGGAGGAAAAAAGAACCTAGAGCCCAGTCTATTATGTAAGTCAAATCCTCAAGGATGCAGAAACTCGGTACCCAAACTTGGAGAAGTTTTCCTTAGCCCTCGTACACGCAAGTAGGAAGCTAAGGCATTATTTCCAAGGTCGGAAAATCAAGGTGATCACTAATTAGCCACTTCAGATCATTCACAAACCAGATGCATCCGGAAGACTGGTAAATTGGGCGATAAATCTAAGTCAATTCAACATCAAGTTTGTTTCCAGGACGGCAATGAAATCCCAAGCTTTAACCGAATTCGTCATGGAATGTACCTTCCCTGAAGCCCCCGAAATCCCAGCAAACCAATCCAAAGGTGAAAAGGAAACCTCTGGCAAGAACGCATGGATGTTATATATCGATGGCTCGGCGACAGTTGACAGGTCCAGGGTGGGCCTAATGCTTTCAAGTCCGGAGGGCTTTACAATCCAACAAACGATAACTTTCAGTTTTAAAGAAATAAACAATCAAGATAAATACGAAGCATTGCTCTCCGGACTAACAAATCTGATCATCCACAGTGACTCCCAAATTATGGTTAGATAGACCAATAGGGAGTATCTTGAAAAAGACCCAAAGTTGGCACAATGCCAAACAATGGTGCGTAGTATCCTGGAAAACATCTCGAATACGACAATTTTGCAGATAAATACAGAGGAAAACTCCAAGGCAGATGAGCTCTCCAAGCTTGCATAGAACACTTTGGATCTAAGCAGTTCGGTCTACTTTGAAGAGATCGAGGCATGTAATAACTCGAATTTTTGAGACTTTGTAAAAATGCTTAATGAATAGTAACCCTGATAGACGAGGAAAACTTTTTAGCCCACACTATGTTGTGCATGAGAAATTTAGTTTCGGAGTTGATAACATGATTATACGTACCAAATGAGTGTATGTAAACACTATTAGTTTTCGAAGAAAAGGAACTTTAAAAAACGACCATATTTACGAATCATCAAGGATTACGGGAATCACAATATAATTACGAATTTAAAACCCTACTGATTTATATCCCAGAACGATGCTTCAAATCATAAAGAATAAATACGAAAGTATTTACGCCGCGAACTGTTTACGAGAAATTATTACGAAAATGATTAAGCGACCGAACATACGCGTAAATGATTAAATAAACGTATCACACTAAAAAAATATGGTAGAAAAGTAACCATGGTTACTTTATCAAATAGTAAGCTAAGATTATAGGAATGATCATTTAAGGCTAAGGAATAGTAAGCTAAAGACTAAAATAACTAGCTTAGCTTGTGATCTAGAAAGGCTAGCAAGATTTGTTCCAAGATTTGCCAACATAAATCTAATTTAGGTTATATACTAGAGAATATACAAACATATATCACAAGTAATATTCAAGAAGCACCCAAGAAGAAACACAAAAATCTCTCTCTCCCGCTTCTTCTTCTTCATTCGGCCCTAACAAGAAACAAGAAGAAATCAAATTCAAAACTTCAAGCTCTAGTCATGGAAAAATTCTCCCATTAATTCTCAAGCTTCATACATCCTAAACTAATATAAGATAAATTTTTAAGCTCATTTTATAGAGATTTGATGGGTGAAATAAATTCAAGAAGATGATAGTGAATAGTGTGAATAGTAACTCTTCTTTGGTTTCTTAATTTTAATGGTTGTTTTAGGTTCCAAAAACCATACCAAGCACTCCCAAGTCTTCACCATCATCAAGAACACATCTCAAGATCTCAATAAAGGTATAAATCTTTGACCCATCCTTACTTAAGGCTTAAGTTCAAGAATCTTTTAGCTAGTTTTGGTGAATGTATTATTATAATCTTGATGTTTAGTTAAGTAGATTTAAGGTTTATGATTGTTTCCTCAAGAATATGATGTTCTTGAGAGGATTTATTGTGGTGATGATGATATGATGACTGTTGGTGGTAGTATAAAGATTTAAGGTGTAAACGAAACTCAAACGAACAAAACGTAACATTAAGTCTCTGCAGAAAGTCCCGAAGATATAAACTGTAGTTTATTGAAAAATAACACTTTATTATGATAGATAATGTTATAAGGATCGTTTAGGAGCTTGAATCACTTGCTTCCGATTTACGGATCAAAAGTTATGGCCGTGTTACTAAAAGTGATTTACGCGACCAAAATTGCTACGAATTACGAACTTTGGAAATAGAAATGACCGACTTAAAATGTTCATAAATCATGAAATTTTTACAGAGAGTGTTAAATAGAGTTACTTAATTTCTATAAAAATTTCAAGTGAAAATAATGATTTTTCAATTTTATAAAAATATCGGAGCCAAGACCGCGTGATTAGAAAACCGTAGAATCCATAAGCGGAGCCAACTTTATGCACTCTCTCAACGTAAACATAAATTAGTTGAGGAATATCATTCAAATATTCTTTTAATGTATAATTATTTGAGGTTTAATTATTTAATAATTTATAGTTAATTATTAATTATTTATTAAATGATTTATTATGATTTAAAAATTATAAAACCTGATGAAAAATACTTTTCGATCTTCGGAAAATCATTCCAATAATTTCAGATTGTCGGAGAATGTTATTTCAACTTATCTTAATATTTTGAATATAGTTTCAAAAGAAACTCCCCCTTATTTAATAATCTGTTTACAACGGTCAACTCACATCCTAAGTACTTCCTCCGAAAATTTCGGAAGTACGTATATATATATACCCTAATAAGATAAGTTGTTTCTATCAACAAGCAAAATGCTTGAGGGAACTTCGATATGGTTCAAGTTCTCGAGATATGATAGAATTCTTTTAAAGGACAAGGGAGAGGTAGACTCTAGTACTACGTGTACTAGGGAGACTACCAAAGGTACCGCAGGCGAAGGTACTCTGTGTACTCAGGAACTTGTGAAGTATGTGTATACCCAAAATGGGACACGTATCCTGAATGCGGCAAGGGTGATAACCGGGATACGAAGGTGTCGTCCTTCTACTAGTAGAAAAGGTTACTATTTTCCGTATTACGACTGATCATCGTATGTGGTGGCTCCAGTTAATGTCCTATTCTTCCAATTAGAACTGTGATGCAATACCGTAACCCAAGCCTAGGTGCTGGGTTTACCATTAAGGTATTCACAGGATAATAAATCCATTAATGAATTGTTTTCAAAAGGTGTGTAACACCAAGGAAAACTATTTTTAATAAAATGCATTTATCATATATGGAATTATACTTGAGTTTATTATACAGTCATTTCATACTGTACATTATTATGCTGGGCATTATAGCTCACACTTGTTTTCTTAAATTGACACAACACAACAGTGAATCAAGATGCCTATCATGAAACTCACAACCCGGAAACTGGTAGGAAATAGTCAGCTGTTCCGTAGGATGTTTGGGGCTGTACCACAGGTACACCGAATAAGCTGGATTGGTTTTCAGTTGTTTTTAGTCTGACTTATTTACAAGTATGACTTATGTAAGATAATGAATAAGAAACGAATATTTGGCCGACGGACTAACCTTACTTAAAGGTTATTTCCCCGGTAAAACTTACTTACTTTTGGGTTGTAATAATTATCACTTTGCGGATTGGTTTACTCTAGCAATGAATGATTCATTTCCAAGATAATAACCTATAAGTGTGTCTGTATGATAAGTGTGGGGTCATAAAGGTGTGAGTATTTATAATTTGTGGTACGATTCAAGTGCTATATAGTATTCAAGTTGGCATGGCCTCCTAGATCCCTGCCCCCGGATTTTGGGGCGCCACAGAAATGGCATCAGAGCCTTAGGTTATCAAATCTTGGAAACGATAGGATATAAAATATATAGACATAAGAATAATAAATAATCAATTAAAGCTCAAGTCGAGTTCGTCGTCAGGCTACATGGGTAGTCTTGACAGTTTTACCCTCAAGGGAATTCCGACTCTAAGTTGGTAACACCTTGCCTATTGTGTCAGGTACCAGTAGAGCCTATGGGGGAGGTCGACCCTGTTGTTGATATTATGCCCCCTGAGCGTGACCCTACTCCCGAGCCGGAGGACCCACCCATTGATGACTCAGATGATGACCTTACTGAGGATACCCCAGAGGAGGAGACTGACCTTCATGTTCCCATAGTTGATGACGTTGAGATGCCCCAGGGAGAAGGCATAGACTGGAGGGATATATGGATGTACCCTCTCCCGACTGTTTGCTCTCCAACACCACACCCAGAAATGCAGAGCCCTTTTCCCTACACTCATGAGGACGAGAAGGGATGGATGCACAGACCTACGAGGCTTATGCCATATCCTCTAGAAACCCAGACTCACCTCTACCACCCCCAACGACCATACATGTAGTTGTGCACGACTGGATAGTGGCTCAGCTTAACACTGAGATCACCGCGGCATCTGCCCGTATTGTGGAGCTATGACATGCACTGACAGCCGAGAGATCCATCAGACTAGGACACCTAGGGGACTTCAGAGCTGCTTCCCAGGCCATAGCCCGCAGGGAGATTGATGGGATCGAGCTCCGTACCCGGGTTCAGATGAGGATGGCAGCAATGGGAGGATATATCCCAGTAGTTGATGCATAGCTGATGTTGGCATAAGCGATGAGGAGGGTTCGAGACCTCACGCACAGTGATAGTGATTGAGAGATGAGTGGTGATTTATGGACCTTGTAAAGGGCTGGGTGACTTGTCACCAATTTTGTTAGGATAGCTAGTAGTAGATAGCATTCCTAGCCCTTCAGGGTACCCGGTATATGTATTTGCATTTCAGTATTCAGGACAAGTGGTGATGTATTATATTCAGGTTATGTATGAACTCAGATAGTTGTTTTGTCCCCAAGATATAATTTGGGAGATCCTATGGTATATATCTAGCAGTTATTAAGAAATTGGTTTCCATATTATTGCACTTGTTAAAAACATGCTAGATAACATGCTTACCTATGAATAAATTAATCCAATTGTAAAATTTTTTGCAACTATATTGACAAATTTTCATTATCAGAACGATGCCATCCCGTAGAAGAGGAACCAGGGCACAACCCGCAGAATCTGTTAACCAACAACGGAATGGACCTGACCACGTAGTGAATGAGGAAAGTGAAGAAGACCTAGACTATAATGAGTATGATGAGGAAGAGTATGTAGAAGAAGAGGCTGAGGATACCCATCAGGGAGGGAACCCCATGAATGAGTTTATGGAACTTTTAAGGGAAAATCTGAACCAACAGCCCATTCCACCATAACCGCATATTGCCCAACAGACTGCGGCCACTGCCTTCAGGGCATTCAAATCCCTCAAACCACCGAAATTTCTAGGATCTACCGACCCCGTTGAAGCACGAGCCTGGCTCAAGGAAATAGAAAAGTCCTTCGAGATACTAGGTGTGGAAGAACGACACAAGACCATTTTCGCTTCTTACATGTTGAAAGGGGAAGCTAATTACTGGTGGGAGTCCAAACGAAACCTTGAAACAGATGCTGTGATTCCATGGGATATATTTACACGATTGTTCTTAGACAAGTACTTCCCTAGGTTTATGGAAACTCAGATGGAGATTAAGTTTCTAGGGTTGAAACAAGATAAGATGACCATGGCAGAGTATGAGGCCAAGTTTACTGAGTTGTCATGATTTATGCCTGAGTTTGTGAATACCGAAGAGAAGAAAGCACGAAGGTTTTAGCTTGGTCTGAAACAGTGGATCCAGAACCGAGTGGCAGTACTAGAGCTGGCAGATTACGCTACCTTAGTGCCGAAAGCCTCGATTGTTGAAGCTGGCAGTGAGCAAAGTTTAAAGGAAAAGGAAAATAGGAAAAGGAAGATAAGAAGCCAAGGAGGAGGAACCGGGAACAGGAGTCTTCCAAGCAGGTTTGTCAGGGGAATGGTGTCCCAACCTGCTAGAGGCCCTGGATTTAGAAAGGCCCCAAGTGAGAGTGTTGGCCAGGGCGGCGGATAATGTAATAACCCCAATTTTTGAGAAATTTTGAAACCCTTATGAATAGTGTTTTTGCTGAACGAGAAAACTTTTCATGCCACACTATGTAGGGGTTCTGTTATGGATATTCTGAGATTTTATTAGTACTCTATATGGTATATAAGTGTATGTAAAGATCGTCAGAATCCAATTCCGAACACTTTGATTTTTCCCGGAAATCCACTAGATACGGAAAGAATTGAGAAAAAGGTAACAGGATAAAAAGGATTTAAATTAAAGGATTATAGGAGAGGATCATAAAAGGAATATAATATATTGAGAAAGGTTAAGGGAACCTAAGTAATAAGATCCCGGGTATGATCCCTCAAACGATAAACGAGAACGAAAGATAAGCGAACCGTAAAACAAATAAGTGACCAAGAGACAAGCTTGTACAAGAAGCCAGGGATTGTGACATCATCAAACCACAAGGTGTGGACAAGTGGGAGCATTATGACATGTGCAAGGTGACATAGGCATGACAAAAAAGGAAGGAATTGTTGGATGATTGTAAACCACACAAAGTTCAAGGTTAGAAGGGTAATTAACCAAAAACAAAACCAAAACAACCTAGCTAGCCAAAACAAATCAAAGCAAACACAAAATTCTTTATTCTTCAAACATTGCTCTCGGCTTTTCATCTTTTTCAAAGGAAGAAAAATCAAAAATCAAGTTCCAAGCATTGTTATATCACAAGGTAATTATCTAAGCTTCCTTGTACATAGATATGGATATGCTATAAGTTTAAGCTCCTAATTCCTTCACAATCTCTTCCAATAAATCAAGGAAGAAGATGGTGAATAGTAACCTTCAAGAAATAACTTTAGTTTTCTTGAATTTTTATGAAAGATTAAGGTTATACAAGCAAGGATCAAGGTTCTTTAGGCATTCAAAGCTCTTGTGTTGTGAAGCTTCAAGGAAGGTATAATCTCTTAACCAAGCTTTGTTATTGAATGTTAAGAGCATAATATGAGTATTTTAGTTCATGAGAGGCTTGATGGTTGTGTATGTAGAGATTAGTGAGTTTTGGGATGTTGTTGGATTGGTAAATGTTGTTGTTTTGATTAAAAGAACTTAAGAATGGTTAAAGTTAAGCTTAGGCATAAGTATGAATGTTAAAATTGAATTGGTTGGGGTTGTTATGATGTTATAAGGATGGATGTTGGTTGTATGTTGGATTTGAGGTTGAATTGGGTTGGTTTTGAATGGTTTAAAATTGGGAAATCGCGTAAACATAGCCGTCGTAACGTCCGATTTTCTTTAGACTGTTTTTGTGCATAACATTAGGACCCGAGAACCCCCTGCTAGATTATGACCATTGCCATGTTTAGATAGCTCATGTTACGAGCTTCGTTTTGATATGTAGTTTGTTCGATTCTGATGCACGGTTTAGGAGAAACGACCGTTTCAAGTAACGGCGTTTCGCGAACGAAACTTTTCCCCTCGTCTTACTTTGAAACATAGGTTAAAGACCAAAAAGGGTTAATTAATGTATGAAACATTTATGGTAAGTGTGTTAGGCAGTTGGTAAGACACTCGCGAAGGAATCGCCTTAAAACTCATAAAGGTTAAATTATTAAAAATGGTGGAGCCGAGGGTACCCGGGTGACTTAAGCGAATCAGTGAGCGAAAAACGAGCGTTAGAGTCTGAGTTGGTTAGAGTATAGATTTACAAGTGACTTTGGTTTAATTCCAACTTACTTGTTGCTTATAGGTTACCAGACTCGTCCCGAGCCATTCGTAACCCCCAGTCGCTCAGGCAAGTTTTCTACCCGTTATACTGTTGTTGTGATGTAAATATATGTATATGCATTATCTTGTGATAAGTGCATGATTGTTATTAGCAAATTTTGTGATATATTGGAGCATGCTGATATGGTATATATGCATGTCTGTTTCGTAATCTGGTTATCTATCTGTTGATTTCGATGCTTATAGTTGCATAATACCTATGCTAGAGATAAGCAGTAGTTGCGTATACCCTTAGTATAGGGGACCCAAAGGTGAACATATTTCTAAACCGGGAGTCGATGTTCCCGAGTATAATATATATTTTTATATATATATGGTTATAGTTTTCCAAACTATTAATCGAATAAGGTTTATTCGATAACTTTTATTTTATTAATTGAATATTATTTCGAATATTATTCGAGGGCTTATGACTCCTTTATATTATTATTGAATATTACTTGGATATTCAATCGAGGATGTATGACTCCTTTATTTTATGAATATTATTTATAATATTCATTCGAGGTATTATGACTCCGCTTATTACTGAAATATATTCTTTATTTTATTAAAGAATAAGGTGTCAATAATCAAACTTATTTTCGATTATTCAAATAAAGATAATACTTTCATATAAGTGTATCTTTGATTATTTAATACTCGTTTCAAGTATAAGTTTTAATACTTCTACTTCAATTATTTTTATAAAGATTATTCTTTATGGGAATATTATTTAAATAATAATATTCAGATATTTTCTAATATATCGGGACTGATTTATTTCATTAAATCAGCTTTACTCCAAACATTCTTAAAAATGTTTTCGAGTCTTCAAAATGATTTTAAAAGTTAGAGCGGATCCCAAAACTCGTTTTCCGATTTAAGATCTTCCTTTCGAAGGAGACTTGAATATTCGCTCAAAATCTTGGGGATCCGGCTCTGTGGTGTATTTTATATTCGCAACATGGTTGCTGTTTTGAGAAAACAATTTGATTACTTGCCCAATGTTCGGGAAGTAAGTCCATCTGATTGAGTCGGCATAAGCGACAGGCCGGGGTACGGTCTATGAAAGTGTAAGTGGCTGGGTGGCAGTCCATCAATGCGTAAGAGGCCGGGTGGCGGTCCAGCACAAGGTCCTTATGTGGCCAGGGTGATGACCGGTGGGGGATTCATCCATCTACTAGTAGAAAAGGTTACTTATTGGTATCTTTGCCTGATCAGCAAGATATCTGGTTTATGCCAAAATTCTTTTCCTTCCAAATTCATTGGATATTGCAACTCTGTTCATACTTTACATGACAGAGGTTTTCAGGAAATGTATGGGAGATATATATGAATATATTTATATATCAGGTCTTAATGAAGTATCTCGTAACTTCATCATTTATAATGATATTCAAAGATTGAATCTATTCAAATCTTGTCTTGTAGTCTCATCTATGTGATGAACCTTTGAAACTGATTATAACTTGAACGGGGGTAGTTCAAGTAGTATTTGGGAAAGATATAAGTATTTTGGGGTATCTTGTAACTTCATCTTTTAAACTTATATCTAGTTAATGATTATCTTATGCATGACAAAGATTTTCAGAAAAACGTTGAGACAAGGTTAGATATATGAGATCACCTTGCAACAATATTTTTATACAGTTATACACTGGAACTCTGTGTATATTATGCATGGAAGAGGACTTCCAAGATTTTTAAAAATATATATATATATATACTGAATATTTTGCGACTTCATCGCATTAAAATATCAACTTGGTTCATTTCTTTTGACCAAGACTTTCATGAGTACTATGAGAAGGCTCATATATTGTTAATCATTATACATATTATTTTGGTGGGCTTGCTGCTCACCCTTGCTTTATTTCTTCATCACACAACAACAGTTAGGAAAGATGGCCAGACTCCAGCAGACCCAGCGCAAGCGTGTGGGAAGCGTCCCGCATCTTCCCGTTGATGTTGTAGCTGCTATAGCTGCAGAGGTAGATCTATTGTAGATCAGACCATCTACTTTTGAGAATCAATTATGTATAATTATAACTTGTGGCAGATAATGGCAATTAACTGTAAATTTATCAAGTAATCATTTTGTGTTGTAATAACTTTTAAATTGTGGATTCAAAGACTTGTACTTATTTAAATTTCATCTCTGAGACTATAACGGGTTGTGGTGTGTGTTAGTGTGGGGTCACAGTATAAGGTTATTTATTATTAATTAAGTGAAGTGATATTGTGGAAAGAAAGACCGTGACGACCCGGATCCCCGACCCCGGACCTGGGGGTGTTACAGAAATGGTATCAGAGCTAAGCGTTATAAACCTCAGAGATGATGTGACGTGAAGATAATAAGTTCACTAAGATAATAAGAACTCTTGCCAAGTTCATAGTCGGGCTACCTAACGTAGTACTGACAGTTAAAACCCTTATGGGAACCCTTATAAATATCGTGATAGGAACGTAGTTCGTTATCGTATATGGTAGCGGAATTCCGAACCCTGAGGTTGAGGAGCAACAATGCGATGATGTTTATTACTTATTAGAGATCAGATTATGGATCCGATAGAGCGTCCTAACGCGGGATCAGATGATGTTCATATTGAGGATATAGCGGTTGAGGATGTTGTCCTAGAAGGGATAGTTGCTGAGGAGGATCCCATGGAAGATCCTGACAAGAATGAATAAAGGACCACTGAGGAATTGATGACCATGGTTAGGGCAACTACCAGAGGTAGGATTGGCCGGTCACTACCAGAGGTTCGTTCAAGTTTGTAAAGATAGTAGCCCCCTTTAACGCGGCTTACTCGTAAGACTGAGAAGTTCGAATGGACAGAGAAATGCGAGAACAGCTTTCAAGAACTGAAGCAAAGATTGGTGACGGCCCCTATGATGGCATCGCCGGATGGAAAATAAGATTTTGTGATTTGTATTGACGCTTCGTATAAGGAATTAGGGTGCTTCTTAGCACAGCAAGATAATCGCGTCTGCGTCAAGACAATTAAGGTAATATGAAATTCGATATCCCCGCTCATGAGCTTAGGCTCGTGGCAATAGTCTTACCCTAAAGATTGGAGGCACTACTTGTATGGAGAGAAGTGCGAGAATTACCTAAGCCATAAGTGCTCTAGTACATTTTCACGTAGAAAGAGCTCAACATATGCCAGAGGAGGCAGTTAGAGCTAATCAAGAATAATGATTGGGAGATTCTTTATCATCAGAGGAAAGCCAATATGGTGGCTGATGCCCTTAGTAAAAAGGAGAGACTCAAGATGATAATGTCTTTTGGAGAGTTTATAAGAGACTTTGCGAAAATGGAAATAGAAGTGAAGGTAACCGGAGCCGGTACCGAAAAGCTGTTTGAGATTGCAATACAGCCCGAATTATTGGAAAAGAGCATATTGTGCCAGAAAAAAAAGTTATGAAGGAAGGCAGAGAGCCAACAATTAGATAAAAGATTAAAATCGAGAAAGATGATAAGGGAATAATGAGGTATTCCTATAGAATTTGGGTTCCAAATGTTTAAGAGCTTAAAGATGAGATCCTAGATGAAAGTCATAGTTCAAGGAATAAGATTTAGGGCAAACCCTGAATGTGATAGTCAGGGAGGACGCCATCAAGATAGAAGGAACCCATAACAAAATGAAGTGGAAAATGAGGATTTTAACGTATAAGATAACCCCAAGTATGGGAGAAGGATGAAACATTTCATACTAAGGAAACAGAAAGTCGAGTAAGGAAAGGAGACCCGAGACGGTACTCCTATACGGCAATTCATGGACCTGTCTAAAAAGAACTTAGACTATTATCCCCAACCACCACCCTGAGGAGACAGTGCGGTGAGAAATTCTTTCAGGACCTTTAAGTCGCTAAGCTCTCAGAGTTCCATGGAACAAGCTGACCCAGCCGAGGCAAGAGCCTGGCTAAAGGAAATATAGGAATCATTTAAGATTCAAAATGATTGATGAACCACAAAAGACTGTTTTTGTCACTTACCCTCCTAAGAGAGAGACCACCCGTTGGTGACAGGACAAGAAAGGCAATAGAGTTTGAGGAATGATAAGGAAGTTGGGTATGAGGAAACCCTAAAGACTCGTAGTAATAGAAATAGAAAAGTATGTAATCGTCAGGATGAGGGTGATTCACCATGAGTTAAAATTGATGGTTGAGGGCATAAGAGATACATATATATTATCCCCTATAAGTTGGGAGGATTCGAAGAAACCTTGAGATAGTTCGAAGGATAAATAATGAGACGTGGATAGACTGAGGAGACAAGAAAGTAAGAAATTAAGAAAATTGGATGAAGGAAGTGACCTTCAAGAATATGAAGTGTAAGACCGGTGGCTTGATACCCAGGAAGGGAGACGCCAGGTATGAAAGATATCCCAATATTGAGATGACTGTTGAGATAAACAACAAAAGTAAATAAGGATTTATTAAGAAGAAGTTCACGTTGAACACGACCAATATCTTCCAGATCATCCATGTGATCATTACCAAATCAGGAAAGAAAAGCGGATGACCATTGTTATCTTTTGGAGGCCATATGGATTGACCTCAATTTGAATAAGGATGCTATTATGAAGTTAGGTATAGACTATCGAGGTGGGAATGATGAATAAGATAATCTATCAAGGATATATGACTTGATTTATCCATGGAAGGATGCATGTACCTTTTTAAAGGTGGAATTAAGAATAGAACATCGGTAACTTAAAATGAATCCTCGGGGAATGCATAAAGGTTGGAATTTCACCCTTAATAGGGATAATGTGAGTTTTGACAGTGTGAATTGGAAAGGATTAAGGTAATAACAACCTTTAAGAATCAGTGGAGAAATTTTTCAGAAGTATATAGGCAATGGTTCTAGTATTAGTAAATGGTATTTTGATATGCCCTGTATCTAGGGAATACAGGAGGAACGATTCAAGGATAACCTTAGAGGTTTTACAAGGAGAAAGGTAATATTCAAAATTCTCAAAAATAGAAATGTTGATAAAGGAAATATGACGTAATTATAATGATGCCAAGTGGGGCACGTGTTAAACCACGAGAAAGTATGGATCGAACCAGTAAAGGTCGAAATTATTCAGGGCAATTAGGACTTAAGATAAAAGATGTTCTAAGTATGATTGAGAGTCAGTCGTGACAGTGATTAACCTCTAAAGACTGAGGCAATAACTTATGGAAAAATGGTGATATTTTTTTTACTCATCAGATTTTAAGGAATACATCTTCACAAAAGCAGTGATTGAAATAAGGTAGAAAAATTATTTGGAGGTGGTTAAAATGACATTGACTATAAGGAAATTGTACTATCAGGAAAGGCCAAAGAGGTGGCCGACACTTTAAAGGTAAGTGGATAATTATAGGCGCGTGTGCCAAAAGAATACAGTGATGATGGTAAAAAAATGTGAAGGTTGAATTATGGTTTGGAAGATTGACATTCCTTCTGATGACTGTGCAATACCCAACCGTAATAGTAGTTGGTAAAGGTTTAATCTGTGTAATCGCCATGAACGGGCTATCTATCTTAGAAGGTCCTATCTTGAGATAAGCCAGGACCATGTTTCAAAAAGGACCAAACAAACCTTTGAGTTAAGTCTTCTATTGAAGGCATATGATTAAGAATGGTATTAACCTGCTATCGTTGCTTTGATTGAAACTCTTCTGCACTTTTATCTGCTTCATGTCATGTATGTATGTCAGGATCAGGAGTGTTCTTCATGAATCAGGAATGGTGATTATGTTACCTCCTTAGAAGGATTTGATACGAGATGTATGGACTCTGTATGGTTAGCTATTAAGACTTCAGGGAAAATGAATGACTACAGTGGGTCAGTGGTGGACCATAGTAAGGCAGCAATGATTCTGCGAGTAGTGAGCTGATTACAACCATGAGAGTTGTATTGGAATGGGTGTTGAGATTGAGTACCACTAATCGGGTCGTGGTAGTGTATAAGTTATCATTGATAGACTAATTAAGTAGAGTATCTACCTGGTGAATAATTATTCTTTCTTATCAATAGAGAGTCGTATTATTATACGAGGAAGGTTGCGGTACAAGCATAGAATTCTAGTAACGATGATGTATAGAATGAGATCCCAGATTCGATTTTCGATGTCGAGGGAGTTTCAAAGGTGATTATGTATAAGCTCGAGGAAGAGTGTGGGTCCATAGAATGATGGACGGGATAGCGAAAATATTTAGGCATGGGAAATACGAGGCTATAATGCTTAATGTTGATTTATATACGTATATGATTTGTTCTCCTATGACAAACCTCTATAGTTCAGAGGTAGGTTCCAAGCCAGATATTTTGTGGTAGTATATTTTTTTTTCATATATACAATTCTCTGCAATTCGTTCTTTTCTCTTCTTTTCATTTCATGTAAGCTGAGAAGAACAACCCTTCCAGAAAGGGGAGGTATTGCCGAATGACTATCTATCTGTGTGATAGAAGCCTAGTAGGATACCAGCTATTGTTTAATTGCTTGTCAAGTACTAAAGGCTGGCCACCTTCTGTACTAACTAAGCGATATAACAAGTGTTCATGATCATAGTGATCTCTCAACAAATTCCTTTACTTCTATTTGATTGATCAAATTTTGGAAAATAAAAACAACTGAAAAAGGAGTAATAAAGTGGTGGTAGTATGCGGAATGGGAACACCTTCGTGATACTAAGGTTGACGTGGTTATTAAAAGGTTATAGAACGCTAACGAGCAAAAGTATAACAAGTATAATATTAGGAACGGAAGGTAGTAGCGATTACGAACTGGAAAAGAAGGGGTATTGAGAAGCAAAAGCTCTAATGCTAAAAGCTATAATGAGAGTCTGTGCAATAGACTTGAAAGAAATTGGAATGATCACTTAACACGGATTGAGTTTTCTTACGACAATAGATCATATGTCAGTATTGAGATATCGCCTTATGAGATCCTTGAGGGAAGACAATATCGATCTCCCTTATGTTAGGATGAAGTTGTAGAGCGCAAGATGCTCGGACCCGCAGTAGTCCAAAGGACCAGGGATATAATAGATCTAATCAGAGGACGGCAGGTAGTAGCCCAAGATGGACATGACACGAAAGGATAAAGAGTATGAAATAGGGGACCTAGTAATGTTATAAGTATCCCTTGGAAAGGAAGGATGAGGTTCGGAAAGAAATGAAAGCTAAGTCCACAAATTGTTGGACCCTTGGATATATTAAGACATATTGGGAAGTTATCATATGAGCTAGCCCTAACCCCGAACATGTAACAAGTTCGTAACATGTTTCACGTATCAATGTTAAGGAAGTGTAATTCAGATGCCAGATAAATAGGGGCATATGAGCGCATAGACATGCAACCCGGCGTAACCTATATGGAGCAACCAGGAAGGGTTATAGAGTGAAAAGGAACAAGTGCTTAGGGGAAGGATTATCAAACTAGGCAGAGTTTGGTGGCAGGACCACAATGTGGGAAAATTGACTTGAGAGTTAGAAAGTGCAATATTAAGAAGGTATCCCTATTCATTTCTATCTGATTCCGGGACGGAATCCTTTTAAGGAGGGGAGACTGTAATAACCCCAATTTTTGAGAAATTTTGAAACCCTTATGAATAGTGTTTTTGCTGAACGAGAAAACTTTTCATGCCACACTATGTAGGGGTTCTGTTATGGATATTCTGAGATTTTATTAGTACTCTATATGGTATATAAGTGTATGTAAAGATCGTCAGAATCCAATTCCGAACACTTTGATTTTTCCCGGAAATCCACTAGATACGGAAAGAATTGAGAAAAAGGTAACAGGATAAAAAGGATTTAAATTAAAGGATTATAGGAGAGGATCATAAAAGGAATATAATATATTGAGAAAGGTTAAGGGAACCTAAGTAATAAGATCCCGGGTATGATCCCTCAAACGATAAACGAGAACGAAAGATAAGCGAACCGTAAAACAAATAAGTGACCAAGAGACAAGCTTGTACAAGAAGCCAGGGATTGTGACATCATCAAACCACAAGGTGTGGACAAGTGGGAGCATTATGACATGTGCAAGGTGACCTAGGCATGACAAAAAAGGAAGGAATTGTTGGATGATTGTAAACCACACAAAGTTCAAGGTTAGAAGGGTAATTAACCAAAAACAAAACCAAAACAACCTAGCTAGCCAAAACAAATCAAAGCAAACACAAAATTCTTCATTCTTCAAACATTGCTCTCGGCTTTTCATCTTTTTCAAAGGAAGAAAAATCAAAAATCAAGTTCCAAGCATTGTTAAATCACAAGGTAATTATCTAAGCTTCCTTGTACATAGATATGGATAAGCTATAAGTTTAAGCTCCTAATTCCTTCACAATCTCTTCCAATAAATCAAGGAAGAAGATGGTGAATAGTAACCTTCAAGAAATAACTTTAGTTTTCTTGAATTTTTATGAAAGATTAAGGTTATACAAGCAAGGATCAAGGTTCTTTAGGCATTCAAAGCTCTTGTGTTGTGAAGCTTCAAGGAAGGTATAATCTCTTAACCAAGCTTTGTTATTGAATGTTAAGAGCATAATATGAGTATTTTAGTTCATGAGAGGCTTGATGGTTGTGTATGTAGAGATTAGTGAGTTTTGGGATGTTGTTGGATTGGTAAATGTTGTTGTTTTGATTAAAAGAACTTAAGAATGGTTAAAGTTAAGCTTAGGCATAAGTATGAATGTTAAAATTGAATTGGTTGGGGTTGTTATGATGTGATAAGGATGGATGTTGGTTGTATGTTGGATTTGAGGTTGAATTGGGTTGGTTTTGAATGGTTTAAAATTGGGAAATCGCGTAAACATAGCCGTCGTAACGTCCGATTTTCTTTAGACTGTTTTTGTGCATAACATTAGGACCCGAGAACCCCCTGCTAGATTATGACCATTGCCATGTTTAGATAGCTCATGTTACGAGCTTCGTTTTGATATGTAGTTTGTTCGATTCCGATGCACGGTTTAGGAGAAACGACCGTTTCAAGTAACGGCGTTTCGCGAACGAAACTTTTCCCCTCGCCTTACTTTGAAACATAGGTTAAAGACCAAAAAGGGTTAATTAATGTATGAAACATTTATGGTAAGTGTGTTAGGCAGTTGGTAAGACACTCGCGAAGGAATCGCCTTAAAACTCGTAAAGGTTAAATTATTAAAAATGGTGGAGCCGAGGGTACCCGGGTGACTTAAGCGAATCAGTGAGCGCAAAACGAGCGTTAGAGTCTGAGTTGGTTAGAGTATAGATTTACAAGTGACTTTGGTTTAATTCCAACTTACTTGTTGCTTATAGGTTACCAGACTCGTCCCGAGCCATTCGTAACCCCCAGTCGCTCAGGCAAGTTTTCTACCCGTTATACTATTATTGTGATGTAAATATATGTATATGCATTATCTTGTGATAAGTGCATGATTGTTATTAGCAAATTTTGCGATATATTGGAGCATGCTGATATGGTATATATGCATGTCTGTTTCGTAATCTGGTTATCTATCTGTTGATTTCGATGCTTATAGTTGCATAATACCTATGCTAGAGATAAGCAGTAGTTGCGTATACCCTTAGTATAGGGGACCCAAAGGTGAACATATTTCTAAACCGGGAGTCGATGTTCCCGAGTATAATATATATTTTTATATATATGGTTATAGTTTTCCGAACTATTAATCGAATAAGGTTTATTCGATAACTTTTATTTTATTAATTGAATATTATTTCGAATATTATTCGAGGGCTTATGACTCCTTTATATTATTATTGAATATTACTTGGATATTCAATCGAGGATGTATGACTCCTTTATTTTATGAATATTATTTATAATATTCATTCGAGGTATTATGACTCCGCTTATTACTGAAATATATTCTTTATTTTATTAAAGAATAAGGTGTCAATAATCAAACTTATTTTCGATTATTCAAATAAAGATAATACTTTCATATAAGTGTATCTTTGATTATTTAATACTCGTTTCAAGTATAAGTTTTAATACTTCTACTTCAATTATTTTTATAAAGATTAATCTTTATGGGAATATTATTTAAATAATAATATTCAGATATTTTCTAATATATCGGGACTGATTTATTTCATTAAATCAGCTTTACTCCAAACATTCTTAAAAATGTTTTCGAGTCTTCAAAATGATTTTAAAAGTTAGAGCGGATCCCAAAACTCGTTTTCCGATTTAAGATCTTCCTTTCGAAAGAGACTTGAATATTCGCTCAAAATCTTGGGGATCCGGCTCTGTGGTGTATTTTATATTCGCAACATGGTTGCTGTTTTGAGAAAACAATTTGATTACTTGCCCAATGTTCGGGAAGTAAGTCCATCTGATTGAGTCGGCATAAGCGACAGGCCGGGGTACGGTCTATGAAAGTGTAAGTGGCTGGGTGGCAGTCCATCAACACATAAGAGGCCGGGTGGCGGTCCAGCACAAGGTCCTTATGTGGCCAGGGTGATGACCGGTGGGGGATTCATCCATCTACTAGTAAAAAAGGTTACTTATTGGTATCTTTGCCTGATCAGCAAGATATCTGGTTTATGCCAAAATTCTTTTCCTTCCAAATTCATTGGATATTGCAACTCTGTTCATACTTTACATGACAGAGGTTTTCAGGAAATGTATGGGAGATATATATGAATATATTTATATATCAGGTCTTAATGAAGTATCTCGTAACTTCATCATTTATAATGATATTCAAAGATTGAATATATTCAAATCTTGTCTTGTAGTCTCATCTATGTGATGAACCTTTGAAACTGATTATAACTTGAACGGGGGTAGTTCAAGTAGTATTTGGGAAAGATATAAGTATTTTGGGGTATCTTGTAACTTCATCTTTTAAACTTATATCTAGTTAATGATTATCTTATGCATGACAAAGATTTTCAGAAAAACGTTGAGACAAGGTTAGATATATGAGATCACCTTGCAACGATATTTTTATACAGTTATACACTGGAACTCTGTGTATATTATGCATGGAAGAGGACTTCCAAGATTTTTAAAAGTATATATGTATATACTGAATATTTTGCGACTTCATCGCATTAAGATATCAACTTGGTTCATTTCTTTTGACCAAGACTTTCATGAGTACTATGAGAAGGCTCATATATTGTTAATCATTATACATATTATTTTGGTGGGCTTGTTGCTCACCCTTGCTTTATTTCTTCATCACACAACAACAGTTAGGAAAGATGGCCAGACTCCAGCAGACCCAGCGCAAGCGCGTGGGAAGCGTCCCGCGTCTTCCCGTTGATGTTGTAGCTGCTATAGCTGCAGAGGTAGATCTATTGTAGATCAGACCATCTACTTTTGAGAATCAATTATGTATAATTATAACTTGTGGCAGATAATGGCAATTAACTGTAAATTTATCAAGTAATCATTTTGTGTTGTAATAACTTTTAAATTGTGGATTCAAAGACTTGTACTTATTTAAATTTCATCTCTGAGACTATAACGGGTTGTGGTGTGTGTTAGTGTGGGGTCACAGCATAAGGTTATTTATTATTAATTAAGTGAAGTGATATTGTGGAAAGAAAGACCGTGACGACCCGGATCCCCGACCCCGGATCTGGGGGTGTTACAGATAATCTAGGGCAACATTTCATAGCTGTTAGGAATATGTTGTGAACTTGATGATAAGTTAAACAAAACACCCTAGTAGATTTAACTTAGTGAAATTTGTAGCACTCGACGGATGATTAATTATAGTCCCGACGGATAAAACTTTATAGTCCTGACGGATGACTAATTGACATCCACCGGGTGAGTAGCTTATGTATAAATAAGAACTGTAGCACATTTTTGCAAACAACTTTGTATAGATTCTATATTAGCTTATGAATCATGTAGACTACTAGTAGATGTGCAGAATAGGTTGATTAATTGTAAATATGAGATGTCTTGTAATTCTGCACAAATGAAATGGAGTCAAGTGATAAATAGCTACCCGACGGATGATCAACAAAGCTACCCGACGGATGATCAACAAGGCCACCCGACGGATAACAAGCATGTACCCGACGGATGATCAATTCAAATATCTGTTGACAGTGACAACACAGTTACATGCGTTGGGTGTTTGCAAAAGGAATGTGGCAGCCTGTTTAGCAAGAAAAGGAGAACAGAGAAGCATTACCATTTCCATACAAGTTATGAAGATTTCAAAGATGCTGGAATAGAGTAATGAAGTAGCATGGAGTTAGACTTGATAGGTTTTGTTTTATTATCTTATCTTATTACCATGTAAACTTGGTGATATATAAACAAGTGTAGCAAGTAGAACAATAACAAAAACAATAACTAGAACTAAGCAAACACATTCTCAGAGAAACATTTGTAAGCTGTATTCTGTAGCATTTCTCTGTAAGTTTAGTTGTTCAACTTGTGAGCAGCTGTGAGCTATTCAAAGCTTCACAAAGTTCTCAATTCGATATATATATATATATATATATATATATATATCTAGTGGATACATTCAAATCCACCAGAAAGTTTTAAAGACTTGTGTTTTTATTACTTTGTGTTTGATTTATTTAATCCTTTCATTCCGCACTTTGCAAATCAAACAATATATTTGTCGAGTTAGAACTAGTTCTTAAAAATCTCAAAAAGAAGCCAGAATTACATTCAACGCCTCCTTCTGTAATTCTTGTTGTATTGTTAGGGAATAACAATTGGTATCAGAGCAAGCTCTTAAAGTACAAAGAGTTTAAAGATCACAACAAATAGCAAGATGAACAAGAAGGATGTTGAAGTTAAAATTCCTTTTCTGGATAAAGATAATTATCACCACTGGAAGGTGAAAATGCATCTACATCTTCTTTCTCAAGATGAGGCCTATGTGGATTGCATAGGGAGAAGTCCTCATGTACCAATGAGGGTTACAACTGGCAATAAACCATCTATTCCAAAACCAAGGCATGAATGGTCAGATCCTGATATTGAACAAGTCAGGAAAGATAAGAAGGCCATGAACATTCTATTTAATGGAGTTGATGGTGATATGTTTGACAACATAATCAACTGCAAAATAGCCAAGGAGGTTTGGGACACCATCCAGATTATTTGTGATGGTACTGAGCAAGTAAGGGAGAATAAAATGCAGTTTCTCATTCAGCAATATGAGCACTTCCATTATGAAGACAGTGAGACGCTCACTGATATATTTAGTAGGTTTCAAAAGCTACTAAATGCTCTGAAGTTGCATTGAAGAGTCTATCAAACAAAAGAATCTAACCTCAAGTTCCTGAGATCTCTTCCGAAGGAATGGAAACCAATGACAGTATCATTGAGAAATTCTGAGGATTACAAGGAGTTTACCTTGGAGAGACTGTATAGCATCCTGAAAACTTATGAGCTTGAAATAGAGCAAGATGAGAGGATGGAGAAAGGAAAGAAGAAAGGAGGTTCCATAGCACTGGTTGCTGAGTTGGAGAAAGAGAAAGAGATGAAGGTAGAAGCTGTTGAGTCTACTTTAAAGGTCTATGAGAACAAGGGCAAAGGGCTGGTAGCTGAAAATGAAGATCATTTGAGCCAAGATGACATGGATGATATTGATGAACATCTAGCATTCCTTTCTAAAAGATTTGCCAAGCTCAAGTTCAAAAAGAACTTTGGAGCAGTCAAGCCAAATAGAAACATGATGGATAAATCCAAATTCAAGTGTTTTAAATGTGGCTTGGCAGGACACTTTGCCAGTGAGTGTAGAAAGTCAGATTCTGGCAAAAAGAAGCTTGAGCCTGTTGATTAAAACAGAAATATTTTGAGTTGCTCAAGAAAAAGGAAAGGGCTTTCATTACACATGAAAATGACTGGACAGCTGATGGTTTAAATGAAGATGAGGATGTGAGCTATGTCAATCTAGCCCTGATGGCCAAGTCTAATGAGACAGAGATAAGTTCTTCAAGTAATCAAGTAATCACCACTAACTTAGCACATTTATCTAAAGCTGAGTGTAATGATGCAATCAATGACATGTCTATAGAATTATATCATTTGCGTGTTACACTTAAGTCCCTCACTAAAGAAAATGCTAAAATCAAATAAAACAATTTGTTTTAAGTGAGAGGAACAATGTGCTAGAGTCTCAGTTTATTGAATTTGAAAAATTGAGAATTGAGTGTAAAATTGCTAAGGATGAATTAACTGAGTCCTTGAAGAAAGAGAAGATTTTGAAGAAGCAGCTTGAACGAGAGCAGGAGGTGATTAAGGCATGAAAATCATCAAGAGATGTCCATTCTCAAATCACTAAAGTTCAAGGTATTGAGTCCTTTTGTGATGTAGCCTGGAAGAAAAGTAAGGAGAACCTGAAATCCAATTTAGTGGAAGGATTGCTAACAGATGTGGACTAGACGGATGATGAAAGTTATCCGTCGGGTAATCAAAAGGACTATCCATCGAGTGACAAAGAACCACATCCATCGATTGTGAGCAAACCTATGAGCAAAGCCAAACTTGCCAAGCTGAATGAAAAATATGGATCAGTTTCCAAAAACTTTGTACCAGGAGAATCGAGTAAAGTTAGGAAGGAGAAGAAAGTGAATGTTGGTCATCTGTCCATCAAGCAATTGAATGATAGATTAGAAAAGATTGAGGTTAAAACATAAACTAAAAAGAAAAACAATAGAAATGGGAAAGTAGGGATTAACAAACATAATAACTACACACCTGATATGTATGCTCCAAGAAAAATCTCTGTTAAGTGTGGTAGTGTTAATCATTTGTCTGTTAATTGCAAACTTGCCATGCCTACTCCTATATCTGTATCATCTTCTTTTCCCAACATGAATGCCATACCTTCTATGCCTATGAATGCTATATTTGCTCAGAATATGAATGCACAATTTGCTAATATGCCATTTGCACCTAATCCTTATTATGATGCATTTAGTATGCCCTAAATGCCATTTAGCATACCTTGCTGGAATAACATGTTTATAAATAGCATGCCTTTTCCTGTTATTCAAAATATGCATGATAATTCTGCTTTAATGACTGGTTTCAAAGGTCCAACTCAGATGACTAAGGATGAATCAGATATCCCCAAGTCAAATGAGATCAAACCTAAGAAACAGAAGAAGAAAGCTAACAAGGAAGGACCCAAGGAAACTTGGGTACCAAATCAACTTGATTTGGTTTTGATGCGTGCAGGGAAACAAAAAGAATCTATGGTACTTGGATAGTGGTTGTTCAAGACACATGACTGGAGATTCTACCCTGCTCACAGAGTTCAAGGAGAGAGCTGGCCCAAGTATTACTTTTGGAGATGACAACAAGGGTTATACTGTGGGATATGGCTTGATTTCAAAAAATAATGTCATCATTGAAGAGGTTGCCTTAGTGGATGGTCTCAAGCACAATTTGTTGAGTATCAGCCAGCTTTGTGATAAGGGCAATTCAGTAACCTTCAATTCAGAAGATATGTTGTGACAAACAAAAGGAGCAACAAAGTGGTTCTCACTGGAGTGAGAAAAGGAAATGTGTACTTAGCTGATTTCAACTCATCAAATGCAGACTCAGTCACTTGTCTTCTCAGTAAAGCTAGTCAAGATGAAAGCTAGCTATGACACAAGAAGTTGTCCCATCTAAACTTTAAGACCATGAATGAGCTTGTTAAGAAAGAACCGGTTAGAGGTATTCCTCAAGTGGAGTTTACAAAGGATGGACTGTGTGATGCTTTCCAAAAGGGAAAGCGAATCAAAGCATCATTCAGAAAGAAGCTTGATTTAACAATTGAAGAACCTTTGCAATTATTAGACATGGATTTGTTTGGACTAGTCAATGTGTTATCCATTTCAAGGAAAAGATTTTGCCTAGTATTTGTGGATAATTTCTCGAAGTTCTCTTGGACATATTTCCTAAAGTCTAAAGATGAAGCTAGTGAAATCATCATCAATCACATAAAGCAAGTCAACAATCATCCTGATTTTAAAGTAAAAAGAATAAGGAGTGACAATGGAACTGAGTTCAAGAATTCTGTGATGAGATCATTTTGTGAAGATAATGGGATTATGCATGAGTTTTTTTGCAGCAAGAATCCACAACAAAATGGAGTAGTGGAAAGAAAGAGTAGATCTCTTATTGAAGCTGCAAGGACAATGCTTGAAGAATCAAAGTTACCAACATATTTCTGGGCTGAAGCTGTGAACACTGCTTGTTACACTCAGAATATTTCTTGGGTTAATCAGGAAAAGTGTATGACACCCTATCAATTGTTCAAGAATAAGAAGCCAACTCTAAATTTTCTTCATGTCTTTGGCTGTAAATGTTTTATCTTGAGAAGTGAAACTGATCAAAATGGGAAGTTTGATGCTAAAGAAGATGAAGGAATTTTTGTTGGATATGATGTGGGTAAAGCATATAGAGTCTACAATCTTAGAACCAACATTGTTATGGAGTCAATATATGTTGTGTTTGATGATAAAATGATTGAAGGACTACAGGATGGAGATTACCATGAAAGCCTCAAATTTGATAATGTGGAGATGGCAAGTGATGACAATGATGATGAAAGTCATCAAAAAACAGTATCTAAGGATAATGAAGAAAAATCTACTACTAATGAAGCACACAATTCAACATCCGTCGAATTGAAAAATGCTTCATCCATTGGGAGACAATCTGCCTTATCCGTCGGGAGACAATCAACTTCATCCGCCGGGACACAAAGTGCATCATTCGTCGGATCATTAAGAGAAGCTGAAAGTCAGAATAGATCACTTACAGAAAGTTCCCCTTTCTCAAATCAAAGATTCACAAACTCAGGGGGAGTTTCTAATAATCAAAACTCAATCACACATCAAGACAACCATGAGACCTCTTCATCTAGAGCTAATCTACCTCAACAAAGAAAATGAACTAAAGATCACCCCTTTGAACTCATTATTGGTGATGCATCTTCTAGAGTTCAAATAAGGAGAGCAACTCAAGAAGAATGTCTATATAGCAGCTTCCTATCTAAGGAAGAACCAAAGAAGGTAGAAGAAACTTTGTTGGATCCTGATTGGATTTTAGCTAAGCAGGAGGAGCTAAACCAATTTGAAAGGAACAAGGTATGGAAGCTGGTACCCAAGCCTAAAGGAAAGAATCCAATTGACACCAAATGGGTATTCAGAAACAAGATGGATGAAAATGGCATAGCAGTCAGGAACAAAGCTAGATTGGTTGCTAAGGGCTATTGTCAACAAGAAGGAATAGATTTTGATGAAACTTTTGCTCCTATTGCAAGACTTGAAGCCATCAGAATTTTCTTAGCCTACGTAGCCCATGCCAACTTCAAGGTCTATCAAATGGATGTCAAGAGTGCTTTTCTAAATGGAGATTCGGAGGAGGAAGTCTATGTCAGTCAGTCTCCTGGTTTTGAAGATCCAAATTTCCCAAATCATGTCTACTATCTTTTGAAAGCACTCTATGGACTGAAGCAAGCACCTAGAGCCTGGTATGACACTTTATCAAAGTTTCTTTTGGAAAATCACTTCACAAGAGGTACTGTTGATAACACTTTATTCATTAGAAATGTTAATGGCTCTAGTATACTTGTTCAAATTTATATAGATGATATTATATTTGGCTCTATAGATGAAAAACTTTGCAAAAAGTTTGCCAAATTGATGCAAAGCAAGTATGAAATGAGCATGATGGGAGAACTAACTTACTTTCTTGGTTTATAAGTTAAGCAAGTTAGTGATGGTATATTCATTAGTCAAACTAATTACATTCATGATCTTTTAAAGAAGTTTGATCTAACGGATTGCACATCTGCAAAAACTCCCATGGCCACTGCAACTAAGCTTGAATTAAACACTACTGAAAAGTCTGTGGATATTTCAAGCTATAGGGGCATGGTTGGCTCACTTTTGTACTTTACAGCTAGTAGGACAGATATAATGTTAGTTACTTGCCTTTGTGCTAGATTTCAGACTGATCCTAGAGAATCTCACCTAGTAGCTATTAAGAGAATTTTCAGATATCTCAAGGGAACACCAAAACTTGGCATTTGGTACCCTAGAGCATCTGGTTTTGATCTAACTGGTTATTCAGATACAAATTATGCAGGTTGTAGAATAGATAGAAAAAGTACAACAGGAACCTGTCATTTTCTAGGGAACAAGCTTGTGTCCTGGTTCAGTATAAAGCAAAATTCAGTTTCTACTTCTATAGCGGAAGCTGAATATATTGCTGCTGGAAGTTGCTGTGCACAGATTTTGTGGATGAAAAACCAATTGTTGGACTATGGTCTACAAGTGAACAGAATCCCCATATTCTGTGATAACATAAGTGCAATTGCCATCACTGAAAATCCATTACAACATTCAAGAACAAAGCACATAGACATCAAGTACCACTTCATTAAGGAATATGTGATGAATGGTACTGTGGAACTGTATTTTGTTCCAAGTGAAAAACGGCTTGCAGATATCTTTACCAAGCCACTTGATGAATCCATATTTTCAAGGTTGGTAAGTGAGTTAGGCATGCTTAATTATTCATGAATCATTTCAGATATTTTTGCAAGTTATAATGAAGCCAGAAACTTAATTTATTTTTTCTGATATGAATGAAATTTTGGCTAAGTCAAGATTTACATCTCGACGGATGCTAATTATCCATCGAGTTTGGTCATCCGTAGGTATTTTAATTTTTAATAAAAATCAATTACCTTTCTGGAATATTTTATAACTCGACGGATAACTGCTTTATCCTCATCCGTCGAATTGTCTCAATCTTAGCCGTCGGAATTCTAGACATTATCCATCGAGTATACTTACAGTCTGTAAGCATAACACGACGGATAAGTGAAAGAATTTTTACAGTTTATTTTCAAACGGCTATTTTGGGAAATTTTTATTGGTCACTTTATTTTACTTTATTATTTTTGTCAGTTTATTTCTGAGATAGTATAAAAGCTAAATTCATTTTTATTCTTTTCTTTTATCATTCTCAAGTTTCAATTGCTCTAACTTCTTTCTTCTCAAAAGCAATTACTCTTTCTCTGCAATTTTCAATCTCTAACAATGGCTCCAGTTGTCAAAATCATGTCTCAAACCGGGTTTATCTATGAAAAGAACAACTTCTCAGCGTTAGTGAATACGGAGATTTAACAGTCTGGTGACTATCACAAAATGATGGATTTTGTGAAGAACTGCAAGCTCAACTATGCCATGTTGGAATTACCCATTATTTACTGTGAGGTTGTAGAGGAGGTATGGACAACTGCAGTGTACAACTCAACTGACTAGACCATCACATTCACTCTAAAAGGTAAGCAGTTTTGCATAAATAATGATATTGTCAAAGCATACTTTAGGATTCCTGATAATACTGTAACTGCTACACACACATACACTGACATTGTTAATATGCTTAATTCCATGGGCTATGCATTATCTACCTCTAAATTAAGTGACATTAGGAGGTTAGGTCTTAGGAAAGAATGGAGTTATCTGTGTGATGTGGTTACTAAGGTGTTTTCTGGTAAAATTAGCAACTTTGACTCTGTTAACATTTCTATGCTTAACATGCTTTACATGCTAGTTACTGATAAGTATTTTAATTTCAGTGACTTGGTCTGTTTAAGCTAGGCTTTAAGTTAGGAGAACTTAATAAGAGAGATAAAAGTGTCTATTATGCTAGATTCTTTATAATGCTTGCTAACCATCTTATTGAGAATATTGTGATTGAGAACCCAACCAACAAACTGAATTGTTGGGTTCAAGAAAGAAGGATTATTGCAGATTTAATCAGAGCAAATCATCACAAGGAGGCATGTAACAACCCAAATCCGGGGTCAAGATTTGGTGTCACGAAACAATCTTTACATAAAATAAAAGAATATTCAATTAACCCCTTGAATCCGGATCGTTTACAGGTTATGGTATGAAACAAAAATCTTACCTTCTACAACTTACAATAACTCGAATGCAAGTGAAAATACCTTTGTCCTAATGCTCCTATCATATTCTTCTAACTTTTTCAACCACTCGTAGCGGAGATTCCTCTAACTTCTGTTGTCTATCAAAGCTATTCACTTTTATCCTTATCTATTTCTAGCAGAAATAAGAATTTACAAAGCAAGAGTGAGCCAAATATGCCCGACAAGTATATAATTTGAGTTTCAAGTATTAATACCAAAGGAAAAACTTCCGGACAAAATCTTAGAACAATTTTAAACAATTCTATTTATTTGAGTGAGTGGAGCGAATAAACGTTGGTTGTCACCAGCCTTTAACTATAAATCCAAAAATGACAAGCGATTCCCCAATTCATCTCCTGAATCGGGGTTTTGTCCGGTTTTGGAAACATAAAACCTTTCGAGAGAGAATGTTGTTAATGGCGATCAACATCAAATTAGACTGGACACTAGTTCACACTTATACCCTGCTGATCAATCAGGATACAGTGTAGATCTATACCCAACCGTATAGATCCCTTCAGGTACCTAGGCTCTATTGCCCAAGGGTCCGGTCCATCCCCGACCCATAGGATCCAGCTCATCACTGGCCCTTACAGTAAACATCCAGCCCGTAGAGTATTTTGATATCAAATCATTTTGAATTCAAAACATCCCAATTCAGGGTTCGCAAATAACCCGAAAGAATGGGTATTTGCTCAAGAGAGCAATCGAATTATAGGAACAATAATGAAAAAGTACTGGCATAATAAGAGTAATTACAGCAAAATATAAAGCATTTTACTATTCTGAACTTAGAATAGGAACGAAGAAATAATTGCAGTATTTTAAAAGAAAGTTCAGGAATACTTGCCTCAATAAGCTTTAGTCGCTATTACTAGTTGACTTTGATTCGACTTGATCGTTCAGCCTTATTGTCAAACTATTATCCCATTCTGGATACGATCCCAACACTCAGGCCCTTCGATTGGAAATTCGTTAATCTCGACTTCTAATCGCTAGATCACTCCTAGTCCAACGTCAAATCTCGGGTCTTCCGACTAGGACCTACAGGGTTAAAATACCCTAATTCAGATAATCGCTTCGCTTAACATCACATTACTATCCTATTCTACCCGTACGATTTCATAATCCAACTTATATTTAAATGTATTATTTAAATACACATAGCAATTATGGTTCACATCTTCGAAACTTGGTTCGGTGTTTATTTTCGGAAAGTATGTTTATTCGTTGTTTGAAAATAATAGGGTAATGGATTTTAAAATATTTTTGTCACAACACACAACTAGGTTCGTCTGATATAATTATTTACTTTTGTTCGACGTCTCCGATAATTATAGGTTACGTTCCCGTATTTTTGAAATTAATTTCCCGAAAATCGGGCAGCGTTTCCTTTCTTTATCGGCCTGCCCGTCGAATAATTTTGACGTCAATTTCAATCAACAACAATAACAATAATCCACAACTACAATTCACAATTCCCAACCACCAATATAATTTCAATTATTTATTATTGTTACTCGCATTTTTATATTTTGATTTGAAATTTTCGTTTCGAAATTAATTTCACGAACTAATTTTATTTCATTTATAAATGTAGGACTCAGATAAAAATCATCATCGCCCACCGTCGGCTCATCGCCGACGGCGGCGAAATCGCGGGTACATGATAAAGTCGGGTTTCCAACACTGATTTCACCGATTAAATCTCGAATTATTAAAATAAATATTCAAAAATCATCAATTTTCATTCGAGTATATATATATATATAAATATAATTCGAATAAAATTGAATTATTTATTCAACACGAACGCAACAGTAACAACAGGAACAAAACAACCGCAACAACACAGGCAACAGAGGACGACACCGCGAGTCAGCGACACGCCCCACCACCATCCTCACCATTTTCGGTGAGGGGCGGTGAGAGCCAAGAAAACAAAAGCACGGAATCAATTCACACAGCAAAACTCTCTACCCAACTGATGTATACATACAACCCACATGTATATATATATATAACAATTAAGCAGAAAATCGGAGCAAGCAACCACGGTGGCCGGAAAATCCAGGCCGCCGGATACTTACCAAAAAAAATGAGAACGAATCAGAGAATAAGGAAGGAGTGAAGGAGGGATTAGAACACAGGGGAGATCGAGAGGGACAAAGAGAGAACGGAGAGAGACTGTAGAGATTGAGAGGTGTCGAGAGATAGAAATCAATTGAAGGATTTAGAGGAATAAGAACTGGAGAGAAGAAGAGACGGGTTGAACCCGATTGACCCCTACCCCCCTTTTAAATTTTCTATATTTTTATTTTTTTTACTTTTTATCGGGATAATTATTACCTCAGATACTTGTTCCAGCATATCAACTTTTGGCTGGACAGGGCAATGAAAATGCAGAAAGGATACTGGATCTGGTGCACACTACTGAATCCATGCAAAGAGCAAAGGATGCCATCACAGCCATGCCCTCTACAGCTGGTGATGACATAGATTATGAAACTGGTGGGTCAGCTGAATTCTTTGGTGATAAGGGTGATGCTAGTGAAGGAGAGTCACTGGACATAGGGGGAGAAGTAGGCCCTAGCTCCAGATCTGGACTGCCATCTTGGGCATTTTCAAAGCAATATGATGAACATTATTTCAAGACAACCCTCATTCAACTCATCAGCCAGACACAATCTGCTCTGCAATCAACAACCAATGCTAGTACCAAGAAGCTCCTACAAGCACACCTGGCCTCTCTTCAATTACAATAAATCCAAGGTTTTCAACACAGTCATGATGTCTCTTCGATCAAAAATGAGGTTCGGCAACTGAAGAAGGACATTACTGAAAGATTGGATGCTAAACTTCCAGAAGCTACAATGATTGATATTAAGAAACAACTCAGGAAGAATTCTGATCTTGCTACAAAGATAGATTCCTTGGATACCAGGATAACTGCAATGGAAGCTTCTCTAACAGCTATACATTCACATCAAGTTTAGCAAACTCAACTGCTACAACAACTAGTGGCTGTTCAATCTTCATCCTCCACTTTACTTGATGATAACAAAAAGGGGGAGAAAAGCTCAAGTAAGGGTAAGAAAGGCTCAAGTGAGGGGGAGCTATAGCTAAACATACAAGTCAGCAAAGTGATTGTTCCAACAATTGCTTTCACAAAGCCACCAGCATTGTACAACATTGATCTGATCCAAATAGCAGCTGCTAAGCTTGAGTCAAAGTCACTCTCTAAAAATCTTGATATTGTAGCTGTGGAGAAGGAACTGGAAGAAAAATGGAGAAAGATTGATGAAGAGATTCAATAAAAGTTTGGGCCAATTCAGAAACCAGACAAAGTCTTCAGTCATCACTCTCAAGTCATGAAAATTTCTGTGAATGACATAAGTATGAACTATCTGGAAAAAGGTCAAACTTCCTGCATCAAATCTCCAAAGAAAGATCTCACTATGAAGGCCAAAAGGAACTACTCTAAGTTCTCAGACAAGAATCCTATGGATTCAGTGTTTGAAACACCTAGGCCAGATGAGAAGAAGCTGTTGGCTAGGTCAATTACATTTTTCAAGGATCCAACTGATTTGGTGCTTAAAAGAAGAATTGCTTAAATTTACAGAAATGGTAAGGAGATTTGTGTGGTGGCTGGACACCCACTGTTTGTGGAAGCTAAGAAGGAAGAGAAGGAAAGAATCAGGCTAGAAAAGAAGCAAGCTGCTTTGGATGCTAAGAAGCACAGACAAAAGAAGGAGCAAGCTGCTATCTTGGCCAAGCTTCAAGCTGTAAAAACCACAACAGGAACATCTGCTCAACCATCTATAATTACTGAAATTCAACATCTAAAAATGCAAGATGAACCACAACAGAAAAGAAGATTCAGATACAAAGAAAGGGCCAAAAGGGCCAAAAGGAAATTGGACTTTAATGATGAGGAGATGGAAGACTACCTTCCCAAAAAGTCGACAACTTCAACTCAAACATCAAAACCCTCAGTGGTATTTGAAGAATTCAAGGTGCTGGATCCAATAAGGAATATACATGGTGAGCCCATAATTCCAAAGGATGAGCCAGTGGACTGGGATAGTCTACCAATTCCTGAGCTGAACTTTCCTATCTTCAAGGCAAATAAGACAAAGATTAGAGCTAGCAAGAAAGTGAAACCAGTGTCTCTCAGATCCAAAGCCATAACCAAATCCCAACCCACAGTCAGCAAGAGAGATCTCATGTACATTTGTGATATCAAAGAGTTTTCAGACTTGAATCTCTACTTGGATGAACTGGAAGAAGTAAGAGGAATTGATGTTTACAGACATTTTCCTGAAAGACTGGTATTCAAATACAAGGGAGGGAAAGAGATGACATGGCCCCTTCACAAGATTCTTCAAGAAAGCCAATCTGTTCTGATTAAAGTCTACTCATCCTTCAAAAAGAACTTTGGATACAATGTGACTGCAAGAAGAATGGTTCCAAAGAGGATTGAGGAACTAAGGAGTAATAGAGCTAAAGATGCACTTCAAAAAACTCTATCAATTCCCTTCACAGGAAAGAGAGTGCATCTAAGGCCCTATTGGCTAATGGAATTCATGGATGACAAAAGTGTTAAAAGATTCTTCAGAATGGAGGACCAGTTGAGTATCTCTAGCAATGAGACTCTATTGGAAATGCAAAAAATGTTAGATCTCTCAGAAGTTGATGAACTTGAATTCCACAAACAACTCCAGAATCAAATAGAAGAAAACAACAGAAAGCTTGGAAATAAATCTAGACAATCAAGGAGATAGATTTATCTGCTCATACTAGAGGAGCATCTTGATAATGATTGTGAGCTATTCTTTGAACACTTTGCATTGTTCAATTTTCTGTATTTTGTAGCACTTATTAGTTTTATCTACTACTTTTCAATCTATATGTCTTTGGTGTTTTGTTATCATCAAGTTTATCTTAATTTATGGCTACAATTCCAGTAGACATAAATTGGGGGAGATTGTTAGGAATATGTTGTGAACTTGATGATAAGTTAAACAAAACACCCTAATAGATTTAACTTAGTAAAATTTGTAGCACTTGTCGGATGATTAATTATAGTCCCGACTGATAAAACTTTATAGTCCCGACGGATGACTAATTGACATCCACCGGGTGAGTAGCTTATGTGCAAATAAGAACTGTAGCACATTTTTGCAAATAACTTTGTATAGATTCCGTAGTAGCTTATGAATCATGTAGACTACTAGTAGATGTTCATAATAGGTTAATTAATTGTAAATATGAGATGTCTTGTAATTCTGCACAAATGAAATGGAGTCAAGTGATAAATAGCTACCCGACGGATGATCAACAAGGCTACCCGACGGATGATCAACAAGGCCACCTGACGGATAACAAGCATGTACCCGACGGATGATCAATTCAAATATCTGTTGACAGTGAAACACAGTCACATGCGTTGGGTGTTTGCAAAAGGAATGTGGCAGCCTATTTAGAAGGAAAAGGAGAACAAAGAAGCATTACCATTTCCATGCAAGTTATGAAGATTTCAAAGATGCTGGAATAGAGTAATGAAGTAGCATGGAGTTAGACTTGATAGGTTTTGTTTTATTATCCTGTCTTATTACCATGTAAACTTGGTGATATATAAACCAAGTGTAGCAAGTAGAACAATAACAACAACAAGAACTAGAACTAAGCAAACACATTCTCAGAGAAACATTTGTAAGCTGTATTCTATAGCATTTCTCTGTAAGTTTAGTTGTTCAACTTGTAAGCAGCTGTGAGCTATTCAAAGCTTCACAGAGTTCTCAATTAGATATATATATATATATCTGGTGGATACATTCAAATCCACCAGAAAGTTTTAAAGACTTGTGTTTTTATTACTTTGTGTTTGATTTATTTAATCCTTTCATTCCGCACTTTGCAAATCGAACAATATATATATATATATATATATATATGTCGAGTTAGAACTACTTCTTAAAAATCTCAAAAAGAAGCCAGAATTATATTCAACCCCCCATTCTGTAATTCTTGTTGTATTGTTAGGGAATAACAATAGCCAACCCCGCACCCCAATACCAGAGTGTCAAACATGTGGAAAGAGACACCTTGGAGTATGCAGCCAGGCGAGAGCCCCTCTGAAATGCTATAGGTATGACCAAACCGGACACCTTATCAACAACTGCAACCGACCCAGCGTGATATGTTTCCAATGTGGGAAGGTAGGGCATATGAGGAAGGATTGCCCGACCTTAAAGTCCCCAGCCTCAGGGATGAGCAGAGCTGCATCCAACCGGCCCCCAGCTGTTAGGACCTTCAACATGACCGTCAGGACGCTATCCGGAACACTGATGTGATAGGAGGTACCCTTCTATTAAATTCTGAACATGCAAATATCCTATTTGATTCTGGAGCGGCCAAGTCATTTATATCTCAAGATTTTGCTAAAAAGTTAAAACTTAACGCTGTCCCCTTACGTGAGGTACTACAAGTGGAAATAGCAAACAAAGAAATAATTCCTGTAAATCAAGTACACCCCAAATGCAAGTTGAAATTAGAAGGGAAAGTCTTCGAGGTTGACTTAATCCCATTTGCCTTGGGAGAATTTGATATTTTCTTAGGAATGGATTGGTTATCCAGAAATGGAGCACAAATAGAGTGTGAGCGAAAGAAAGTGAAGGTAAGAGTGCAAAATGGATAGGAAGTAGTGTTCAAATGTCAACGACAGACCCAAAAATTTCTGACCATGCTACAGGCAAAGAGATTGTTAAAGAAAGGTTACGAGGCATATTTGGCTTATGTGATGGATACTAAGAAGGAAGTTCCCAACATACAGGACATACCCATAGTGAATGAATTCGAGGATGTGTTTCTAGAGAACTTACCAGGATTGCCACCCGACAGAGAAATAGAATTTGCTATAGAATTAGCACCAGGGACGGCACCAGTGTCCAAGACCCCTTATAGGCTAGCCCCAGTTGAGATGAAGGAACTAGCTTCTCAATTGCAAGAGTTATTAGATAATGGGATGATAAGACCCAGTGTGTCGCCATGGGGAGCGGTAGTACTGTTCGTAAAGAAAAAGGACGGTAATATGAGATTATGCATAGACTACCGAGAGTTGAATAAGCTGACTATTAAGAATAGGTACCCTCTCCCTAGAATTGATGACCTATTCGACCAACTCAAGGGTGTTGTACACTTTTCCAAAATAGATTTGAGGACATGATATCACCAGTTGAAAATCAAACCTGAAGATATACCAAAGACTGCTTTCCGTACTAGGTGGACACTATGAGTTCTTAGTCATGTCGTTTGGACTAACCAATGCACCCGTATCCTTTATGGATTTGATGAACAAAGTGTTCAAAAAGTACCTAGATATATGTGTGATAGTTTTTATAGATGATATTCTAATCTACTCAGAGACAGAGCAAGAACACGTAGAACATTTGAGGATAGTCTTAGAAATCTTAAGGAATGAGAAATTATATGCCAAGTTCTCGAAATGCGAGTTTTGCTTAAGGGAAGTTCAGTTCTTAGGGCATGTGGTGAGTAGCAAAGGAGTTTTAGTTGACCCCAAGATAGAAGCGGTATCCAACTGGGAAAGACCGACTACCCCGACAGAGGTTAGGAGTTTTGTGGGTTTAGCAGGATATTACCGGAGATTTGTGCAAGACTTTGCTAAGATAGCCGACCCACTGACTAGACTTACCCGTAAAAAGGAAAAGTTCGTATGGACAGAGAAATGTGAGGAAAGCTTTCAGGAACTAAAAAGGAGACTGGTGTCAGCACCAGTGCTCGCTCTTCCCGATGGAAAGGGAGAATTTATGATATGCAACGACGCATCGCATAAAGGACTAGGATGTATGCTTATGCATCACAAAAAGGTTATCGCATATGCCTCTCTGCAGTTGAAGGAGTATGAGATCAAATACCCAACACATGATCTAGAATTAGCAGCCATAGTGTTTGCCCTGAAAATTTGGAGGCACTACCTGTACGGTGAGAAATGCGAGATTTACACAGACCATAAGAGCCTCAAATATATTTTTACTCAGAAAGAACTAAACATGAGACATAGGAGGTGGTTAGAATTGATTAAGGACTACGACTGTGAAATTTTGTATCACCCAGGTAAAGCCAATGTGGTGGCTGACGCCCTCAGTAGAAAGGAGAGACTCAAAAGGATAATGACATCTGATAAGTTAGTTAAGGAATTCGAAAAGATGGAAATTGATGTGAGAATAACCGGTAAAGGAACAGAAGGATTATTTGAGATAAAGCTAGTGCCAGAACCGACTGAAAAGATACGATTGTGTAAGGAAAAGAAGATGAGTGAAGATAGAGGAACATTGACCGGTAAGGAAGTCAGATGCGAGAAGGACGAAAAAGGGATCATGAGGTATGCATCCCGAATTTGGATTCAAAATATGCAAGAGTTAAAGGATGAGATGTTGCACGAAGGGCACGACTCCAGATATTCGATCCACCCAGGAAGTACGAAGATGTACCGTGACCTTAAGGGATATTATTGATGGCCTAACATGAAAAGAGAAGTAGCAGAGTGGGTCAGCAAGTGCTTGACATGCCAGAGAGTGAAGGCTGAACATCAGCGACCGAGTGGACTATTACGGCCCCTGGAAATTCCGGAATGGGAATGGGAGCATATAGCCATGGATTTTGTGACAGACCTACCAAGAACGAAGACCAATCACGATGTCATATGGGTTATCATAGATAGACTGACCAAGTCCGCGCACTTCCTACCAATCATTGAAAGATACACCGTAGACAAGGTGGTGGATATTTACTCGAAGGAAATTGTAGTGAGACACGGTGCTTCTCTTGCTATACGAGACCCAAGGTTTAATTTCCCGATTTTGGAGAAGCTTCCAGGAGTGTGTAGGTACCAGACTGAATATGAGTACCGTTTACCACCCCCAAACTGATGGGCAAAGCGAAAGGACTATTCAGACCTTAGAAGATATGCTGCGAGTGTGTGCCATCGACTTTAAAGGGAATTGGAATGACCACTTACCCCTGATTGAATTTGCATACAATAATAGCTATCACGCTAGCATAGGAATGCCTCCATATGAAGCTCTTTACGGAAGGAGATGCCGCTTTCCCCTATGTTGGGATGAGGTTGGAGAACACAAGATAATAGGACCCGAGTTAGTCCAGCAAACCAGGGAAATGGTGGGACTCATTAGAAGGAGACTAGTAGCAGCTCAAGACAGACAAAAGAAGTACGCCGACTAGACCAGAAAAGATAGAGAATATGAATTAGGGGATTCAGTATTGATGTAGGTATCTCCATGGAAAAGAGTAATGAGGTTTGGAAAGAAAAGGAAGCTGAGTCCCAGATTCATAGGACCCTTTGAAATTTTGAGGAGAATAGGACCTCTAGCTTACGAGCTCGCCTTGCCACCTTATCTGCAACAAGTGCACAATGTGTCCCACGTATCAATGTTAAGGAAATACCATGCCGACACGTGACACATGATAGAGTATGAGCAGGTAGATTTACAACCGGACTTGGCCTACGTCGAGCACCCGGTAAGAGTAATAGACCAAAAAGAACAAGTGCTGAGGAACAAGACTGTGAAGCTGGTTAGAATCTTGTGGAGAAATCAAAATGTTGAAGAATCAACTTGGGAACTAGAAGAGGCAATGAGGAATTGATATCCCCACCTATTTTCTGAATGATTCCGGGACGGAATCCTTATAAGAGGGGAAGACTATAATAACTCAAAATTTTGAGACTTTGTAAAAATGCTTAATGAATAGTAAACGTGACAAAAGGGGAAAACCTTTTAGCCCACACTATGTTGTGCATGAGAAATTGAGTTTCGGAGTTGATAACATGATTATACGTACCAAATGAGTGTTTGTAAACGCTATTAGTTTTCAAAAAAATGAACTTTGAAAAACGACCATATTTACGAATCATCGAGGATTACGGGAATCACAATATAATTAGGAATTTAAAACCCTACGGATTTATATCCAAGAACAATGCTTCAAAATATAAATAATTACAAAAGGATTTACGCCGCGAACCGTTTACGTGAAATTATTACGAAAACGATTAAGCGACCGAACAAACGCGTAAACGATTAAATAAACGTATCATACTAACTAACCATGGTATAAAAGTAACCATGGTTACTTTATCAAATAGTAAGCTAAGATTATAGGAATGATTATCTAAGGCTAAGGAATGGTAAGCTAAAGACTAAAACAACTAGCTTAGCTTGTAACATAGAAAGGCTAGCAAGATTTGTTCCAAGATTTGCCAACATAAATCTAGTTTAGGTTATATACTAGAGAATATACAAACATATATCACAAGTATTATTCAAGAAGCACTCAAGAAGCAACACAAAAATCTCTCTCTCCCATTTCTTCTTCTTCATTCGGCCCTAGCAAGAAATGGCGTGATTCGGTTTGAGCAGCAGATCCTGATGTGATACATCTTCGTAATGAAAATGGAGTGGAAACATAGTCTTTGGCCAGCTTTCTATATTACTGTAGTATAGTACATAATTTCGATCTATAGAAAATGGAAAATAAAGATATTTGATGGGTGAAATAAATTCAAGAAGATGATATTGAATAGTAAGAATAGTAACTCTTCTTTGGCTTCTTGATTTTAATGGTTGTTTTAGGTTCCAAAAACCCTACCAAGCACTCCCAAGACTTCACCATCATCAAGAACACATCTCAAGCTCTCAAGAAAGGTATTAATCTTTGACCCATTCTTACTTAAGGTTTAAGTTCAAAAATCTTTTTGAATATAGCTGTAAACCTAGTTTTGGTGAATGTATTGTTGTTATCTTGATGTTTAGTTAAGTAGATTTAAGGTTGATGATTGTTGTCTCAGGAACATGATGTTATTGAGAGGAGTTAGTGTGGTGATGATGATATGATGATTGTTTGTGGTGGTATAAATATTTAAGGCATAAACGAAACTCGGATCGTAACAATAATCTCTCTAAAACGAACAAAACGTAACATTAAGTTTCTGCAGAAAGTCCCGAAGATATAAACTGTAGTTTCTCAAAACATAACACTTGATTATGATATATAATTTTAAAAGGATCGTTTAGGCGCTTGAATCGCTTGATTCCAATTTACGGATCAAAAGTTATGGCCGTTTTACTAAAAGTGATTTACGCGACAAAAACTGCTACAAATTATGAACTTTGGTAATAGAAATGACCGACTTAAAAATGTTCATAAATCATGAATTTTTTACAGAGAGTGGTAAATATAGTTCCTTAAATTTTATAAAAATTTAAAGTTAAAATAATGATCTTTCAATTTTATAAAAATATCGGAGTTAAGACCGGGCGATTAGAAAACCGTAGAATCCATAAGCGGAGCCGACGATGAAAATGAAAACGGAAATAAGGTACTTCGAAAAAGGAAGAGACCGTAATATGAATAAGTACTTAAATAAATAATAAGGGTAATATAAGTTGAGAGGATTCATAATAAGTTGCATATGAGTGCGAGTCGCCGTAAATTAGAACGGGACCTAACGAAACGATTTGTGTTTATGGTTATAGATTTCTGAGCGAAACCTAGAGCATCCTCCACCTCGAGATACCCAGGTAAGTTTACGAACCCAACTCCATATATTGTTATGTTGTGAACGGATTGATTTATTATCACTTGCATAAATGCCATGCTTTCCATGATACTAAGTAACTGAGTTTTCGCATAATATAGCAATGTTGTACGATACGTATATGTCGTAAAATGTTTAACGCCGCCATGAGCGTAATGTATGATTATTAAGACCGAGAGTCGGTCGAGATTTTAACTAAAAACCCGGGAATCATTCTGGTGATATTTTAGGACAATTAAAGTCCATAGTAGTTACGTTTCAAGGGACTCGACGTCCAATTACGAAACATTAAATACCTCGGACTTTTAATTAAACGATTTCCAAGTATCGTATTCCCTCAACTATATTTTATTGTTTGAATAATAAATATTAATTAACTATTCATTTATTATAGGAGAAATATTCTCCAACGATTATCTATTTCAAACCCGATTTATTATTAAAGATTACTTAAATTACTTAAACATAAATTAGTTGAGGAATATCATTCAAATATTCTTTTAAAGTATAATTATTCGAGGTTTAATTATTTAATGATTAATATTTAATTATTAATTATTTATTAAATGATTCATTATGATTTAAAAATCATAAAACCTGATGAAAAATACTTTCCGATCTTCGGAAAATCATTCCAATAATTTCAGATCGTCGGAGAATGTTATTTCAACTTATCTTAATATTTTGAATATAGTTTCAAAAGAAACTCCCCCTTATTTAATTATCTATTGACAACGGCCAACTCACATCCTTAGTACTTCCTCCGAAAATTTGGGAAGTACGTATATATATATACCCTAATAAGATAAGTTGTTTCTATCAACAAGCAAAACGCTTGGGAAAACTTCGATATGGTTCAAGTTCTCGAGATATGATAGAATTTTTTTAAAGGACAAGGAAGGGGTAGACTCCAGTACTACGTGTACTAGGAAGACTACCAAAGGTACCGCAGGCGAAGGTACTCTCTGTACTCAGGAACTTGTGAAGTATGTATATACCCAAAATGGGACACGTAGCCTGAATGCGGCAAGGGTGATAACCGGGATATGAAGGTGTCGTCCTTCTACTAGTAGAAAAGATTACTATTTTCTGTATTACGACTTATCATCGTATACGGTGGCTCCAGTGAATGTCCTATTCTTCCAATTGGAATTGTGATGCAATACCGTAACCCAAGCCTAGGTGCTGGGTTTACCATTAAGGTATTCGCAGGATAATAAATCCATTAATGAATTGTTTTCAAAAGAAGGTGTGTAACACCGAGGAAAACTATTTTTAATAAAACGCATTTATCATATATGGCATTATACTTGAGTTTATTATACAGTCATTTCATACTGTACATTATTATACCGGGCCATTATAGCTCACACTTGTTTTCTTAAATTGACACAACACAACAGTGAATCAAGATGCCTATCATGAAACTCACAGCCATAAAATGGGTAGGAAATGGCCAGCTGTTCTATAGGATGTTTGGCGATGTACCATAGGTAGACTGAATAAACTAGATTGGTTTTCAGTTGTGTTTAGTCCGACTTACTTACAAGTATGACTTATGTAAGATAATGAATAAGAAACGAATATTTGGCCGATGGACTAACCTTACTTAAATGTTATTTCCCCGGTAAAACTTACTTACTTTTGGGTTGTAATAATTATCACTTTGCGGATTGGTTTACTCTAGCAATGAATGGTTCATTTCCAAGACAATAACCTATAAGTGTGTGTGTGTGATAAGTGTGGGGTCATAAAGGTGTGAGTATTTATAATTTATGGTACGAGGCAAGTGTTATATAGTATTCAAGTTGGCGTGGCCTCCTAGATCCCTGACCCCGGATTTTGGGGCGCCACAGGGCACCTAGCACAAACCGAGTTGAAATCTTGTGCATCAGCAGCCCGGATAATCGGATGACTCCTGACATAGCCTACTTGAAAAATCAAACCCTACCAGAAGATCAGGATAAGGCTCGCTACCTCAAGCATAAAGCTGCTCGTATCTTCCGTGAGGATAATCAGTTGTATAGGCGAACCTTCTCAGCGCTAACGCTCAAATATGTCGACCCGGATGAAGTTGCCTATTATCTCCGGGAGGTACATGAAGGGATTTGTGGGGATCACTGAGCAGCCAAGGCCCTGGCCTACAAAGTCTTCAGACAAGGATATTATTGGCCGACTATCCACGCAGATTCGGTGGTATATGTAAAGAAATGCAGCAAATGCCAAAAATTCAGCAATGTGCTGAAATAGAGCCCAAGTCTCCCGACGTTAGTACTCTCCCCGGTCCCCTTTGCTGTTTGGGGCATAGATATCATGGGTCCCTTCCCCCGATCCAAAAGAGACCTACACTACGTCCTAGTAGCGATCAATTATATGACTAAATGGGCGGAGGCCAAAGCTATGAGAATAATTAATCATCAAGATTGTATAAAATTCATGGATTCGATCGTGATGAGGTTCGGGATCCCGATAGTTCTAGTCTCGGATAATGGTCCGAAGTTTGTCGGTTCGGATTTTGAAGCTTACCTGAGAGAGCTCGACATCAAGCATAAAAGAGTATCGGTGGTACACCCCCAGGGGAACGGACATGTGGAGGTGACCAACGAAACTATACTCCGGGGTCTCGAGAAAAGATTGGCAGAGTCTAAGAAAACCCGGCCATACAAACTCCCGAGAGTCTCATGGTCCTACAGGAATAGAGCTGTTCGCGAACCGAGCCGTTCGCGAACAAGCTCGAGCTCGGCTCGTTAAGGGCTCGGTTCGGCTCGGTTCGTTAAGGGCTCGAGCTCGAGCTCGAACACAAAAATGTGTTCGTTAAGAAAACGAGCTCGAGCCGAGCTTTTGGCATGTTCGGCTCGAGCTCGGCTCGAGCTCGGCTCGGCTCGATTCGGCTCGAGCTCGGCTCGGTTCGGCTCGAAAAAAAAATTAAAAAAAAAATTATTTTTTATATATTTAATTATTATGAATTTTATTCAGATTTTTTATAAATATTTTTAAATTATTGAACTATACGAATGTCAAAATATATATTTTAGTAATTTGAAAAAATTCAGATATTAAAAATTAATTTTTTAATTTGATATTTTAATAATTAACAAGTGATTTGACTATTACTTGTAACTAGTATTTATTTCCTGATCGGTGTTTCGATTTTTTGAAATTATTTATAAATGATCCAACCGTACGGATGTCAAGATCTATATATTTAAGTGATATAATAAAAAATTTAGAAAAAATAAATATATTTGGTTTGCTATTTTAATGGTAAACTAGTAGTTTGACTAGTACTTCTCCCGTATTAATGTTTCGATTTTTTAAAAAATATTTATGAATGATCCAGCCGTACGGATGTTAATATCTATATTATTTAGTAATATGACAAAATTTTTAGAAAAAATAAATGTATTTGATTTGTTATTTTCACAGTCAACAGGTGTTTTGACCTTTACTTGTAACTATTGTTTAGTCTCATATTAATGTTTCAATTTTTAAAAAATATTTATGAATGATCCAACTGTACGGATGTTAATATCTATATATTTTAGTGACATGATAAAAAATTTAGAAAAAAATAAATTTATTTTGTTTATTATTTTGACAATCGACCAATTGTTTGAATAGTTGTTAGAACTAGTGTTTAGTCTCATATTAATGTTTCAATTTTTTAAAAAATATTTATGAATGATCCAACCGTACGGATGTTAAGATCTATATATTTTAGTGACATGACAAAAGTTTTAGAAAAAAATAAATGCATTTGGTTTGTTATTTTAACAGTCAACCGGTGTTTTGACCTTTACTTGTAACTAGTGTTTAGTCTCGTATTAATGTTTTGATTTTTTTAAAAATATTTATAGATGATTCAACCGTACAGATGTTAATATCTATATATTTTAGTGACATGATAAAAATTTTAGAAAAAAATAAATTTATTTTGTTTGTTATTTTGACAATCAACCACTTGTTTGAATAATACTTGTAACTAGTGTTTAGTCTCGTATTCATATTTTGATTTTTTTAAAAATATTTATAGATGATCCAACCGTACGGATGTTAAGATCTATATATTTTAGTGACATGACAAGAGTTTTAGAAAAAAATAAATGTATTTGATTTGTTATTTTAACAGTCAACCGGTGTTTTGAATTGTACTTGTAATTAGTGTTTAGTATCGTATTAATGTTTCGATTTTTTAAAAAATATTTATGAATGATCCAACCGTACGGATGTTAAGATCAATATTTTTTAGTGATATGACAAAATTTTTAGAAAAAAATAAAAGTATTTGGTTTGTTATTTTAACAGTCAACCGGTGTTTTGACCAGAATTTTTTAATTAAGCTCGGCTCGGCTCGGCTCGGCTCGTTTTGATGGAGAAAGCTCGTGTTCGGCTCGTGTTCGGCTCGGTTCGACTCGACTCGATTTTGTTCGATAAAAGCTCGTGTTCGGCTCGTTCGTTAACGAGCTCGAGCTCGAACACAGGTTTTTGTTCGTTAAGAAAGCTCGGCTCGGCTCGTCAGAAAAAAATTTAAAGCTCGGCTCGGTTCGATCAAAACTCGACTCGGCTCGGTTCGTGAACAGCTCTATACAGGACCACCCCAGGACAGAAACCGGGGAGACACCTTTCAAACTTTCCTACGGCACCGAAGCTCGGCTACTAGTCAAAACCGGATCACCCTCCCACAGGGTTGTCAGTTTCGAAAGAAGTCTGAAATGTTGAAGGCCTTAAAACCAACTTGGAGCTTCTGGATGAAATAAGAGATCGGGCTGTGTAAAAGATGTAAAGCTATAAAGAAAAGACAAAACTCTACTTTGTGAAGAAGGCCAAGGTCAAAGAGTATGAAGCAGGAGATCCGGTACTCCGGGACACTGAAGCTTCAGACCCGACAAATCAAGGCAAACTGCAGCCAAACTGGGAGGGGCCCTACAGAATTAAAGAGGTGTTACACTCTGTGACATACAAGCTATGTTATATCAACGGTACTGAGGTCCTGAACTCCTGGCGTGGATCCCGATTAAAAAAATTCTACCAATGATTAAAAGGTGCTCATTCCGGGATCAACTCTATCTTAGAACTATTATATCCTTATTTCCCAATTAAGTGATTTGAAATCTGTATTTGTTCGACCCGAAATGTACTCCCTACCATATTTCTGTTTAAATGAAAAACCTTACTTTGAGTATCCTATAGTTTATAACAAATACATTCTATTGTTAGATTACTGCCATTATATGCACACCCAAATGCATGACTTAGATAAATTCAATACTTAGAAAATTTCTAAAAATTGAATTTTTTACCCCTGGGGTCGAAAAACACAACCCATGTGTACTTAGAAAAATTTATAAAAATTGAATTTTTTTACCCCTACCCGGGGTCTAAATACACAGTCCATGTGTACTTAGAAAAAATTATAGAATTTGAAATTTTACCCCAACTCGGGGTCGAAAAACACAACTCATGTGTACTTAGAGAAATTTCTAAAAATTGAAATTTTTACCCCTTCCCGGGGTCAAAATACACAGTCCATGTGTACTTAGAAAAATTTATAGAATTCGAAACTTTACCCCAACCCAGGGTCGAAAAACACAACTCATGTGTACTTAGAGAAATTTCTAAAAATTGAAATTTTTACCCCTGCACGGGGTCGAAAAACACAACCCATATATACTTATAGAAATTTATAAAATTTAAAAATTTAGCCTTGCCCGGGGTCGAAATACACAGTCCATGTACTTAGAAAAATTTATAGAATTCGAAACTTTACCCCAACCCGGGGTCGAAAAACACAACTCATGTGTACTTAGAGAAATTTCTAAAAATTGAAATTTTTACCCCTGCCCGGGGTCGAAATACACAGTCCATGTGTACTTAGAAAAATTTATAGAATTTAAAACTTTACCCCAACCCGGGGTCGAAAAACACAACTCATGTGTACTTAGGGAAAATTCTAAAATTGAAATTTTTACCCCTGCCCGGGGTCGAAAAACACAACCCATATATACTTATAAAAATTTATAAAATTTAAAATTTTACCCCTGCCCGGGGTCGAAATACACAGTCCATGTACTTATAAAAATTTATAGAATTCAAAACTTTACCCCAACCCGGGGTCGAAAAACACAACTCATGTGTACTTAGAGAAATTTCTAAAAATTGAAATTTTTACCAATGCCCGGGGTCGAAATACACAGTCCATGTGTACTTAGAAAAATTTATAAAATTTGAAATTTTACCACATCCCAGGGTAAAAAAAAATACAGTCAATGTTTACTTAATCAAAATTTTATAAGTTCTAACGATGCAAAAAAAATGAAAAGCAATAAAATGCAAACAAATCAAGCATTGAATAAACTACCCCGGGGAAACCGACCCCGGGTAAAACCGACGTACATGCAAGTTCAGAAAGCCAAACTACTTAGTTCAGAAATACCTAAAAACATTTAATTCAAATATATGCCAGAAAGACCGAATATTTAGTCTTCAACTACCGTTTCGTGGGAGGAAAATGAGATAGACATATTGCTTGGATACAGTATCAATTTCGGAATATCTGAAGTATCAACAATTCAAACATTAGTCCCGGATAAAAGAAGACGACAATAATAACAACCAAAGGAAAAGCTAAGGAAAGAGATTTACATCCGGCAGCATGCATATTTACGTTATTGTTAAAAGTGTCCTAGGTCCACTGTACCCCGAGTGGCCCACAGAAGAAATACACCATCGTGAGAGCGCCTTGCCCGAGTCGCTGGACCGGAAATCTATCTGTTTTCAAATTAAATTTATGGAGTGGTATAAACTCACAATCCCCTCCCTGGACATATATGAACTCCCGGTGCCAATCCTTAAGGGAGGTTAACATGCTAACCAGGAGAACCATCTTGTTGGCTAGATACCCACAATCCTCAATCCAGAACAGAAACTCAAATATCAGTTTGCTAGTAGACTTCATGATCTTAAAAGATGGCGGGAGATTCTGAAGGTGGGAATATTATCTTTGGCATGACAGCAAGCCAAGAACCAACTAATCCACTTCACAGAGTTCAGGTCCAACTGAGTGAAGGGAATCCCATATACATCCCGACAGATGGACTTAGTAAACTGGTGTAACCCTAAACTCATGCTCCGGAGATGATCTAGGGGTATCCCAATATAACCCCCCGCCGGCCTATGGTAAACTCTCTCGTGGGCTTCCGGCCACCTCCACTCATACTCATCCCCGAGGTTAAATGTGAGTCGAAGTGTACTATCTACCTCGACATCGGTAAACTTCTCCCTGATCTCTTTATGCACATGGCCACACTCCTATCTCATCCTCGGGGCGTTAAAGAACTGTTTGTTTATGGCCGCCTCGTCATATGGCTCTCTCCCATCTAAGCCCTCCGAGCCCTATAAACCTTGGACAGATCTCTACAATAAAAGCCCAGGGGCCTCGGGTCTCTCCTATACTGGAAACAATAACGGTCCACGTCCTTCCAGGACCCATCATCGTTGGACAGAATACCCCCGGGACTCAAAACTAAGGTCTCAGTTATTAAAACCTGAACTGGTTGTTCGGCACGTGGAGGCATCTCTAGGGGATCACTATTGGAAGATGAAAAGGAAAAACTAGGTTCTATTTCTCATATGAATTCAGGTCTATCTGGATTACACTTCTTAAGGTTCGCTGTTTGCTTAAATCTCCTACCTTGCATATACTATACATACATATAAACGCACCCCGAAGTCAATGTCTCACCCGAACCCAAACAAAAACAAAAACAAAAAAACAAGAGAAATTCCGAAACATATATTACACAAATCAAAGATAAACAAAAAGATCTATGCAATATACATACAGTTATTGCCAAAAACATATGCCAAGAACAGACCCCGGATTCCACCTAAACTTACACAACCAAAAGCCCATTTTTACCGCACACAAATCGAACAAAATCGATGTTTTCAACGTGAATCAAACACAAAACCACCGCAAAACCCATACAAAACCTCAAACTATGCAGATTCAAGTTCAAAACTACGCATCATACAAAAGACTTGAACAAAAACAAGTAAGTATCAAGAAATACTCGCACAAATAAAAACATGCAAGGAAAAAAAGACGAAAAATTAGAAAAAAAAGAAGAAACTTACAAAGAACAAAAGAAGATGGAGGAGCTTCGACAGAGAACTCTTCAAAACTCTCCAAAAGAGCTTCGAAATTTAGGAATTCGTATGCCTTCGCTTTGTATTCTTCGTTTGCGTAAAAGATAAAAGAAAAACAAAAAATGGAGGAAGGGTATTTATAGACAAGAGAAGAGAGTAAACAATCAGATGACGCTAGCGCCACGGGGCACCTCTTCATTGGTATCGAAAAATGTAACTACAACAGTTATTTCTCATGGTGTAATCATGTCGTGGCACGCCTTTTCAGGAGAAAAGGGGGGAAACAAACGTTTCGTACACTCAAACATGTATATATATTCATATACATCTGTAAGTTCGGCTGGAATTCCAGCAGACACCTGACACCCCAAAATTTTAGTGGTTACTTTTCAGAGTCCAGTCAAATTAAATGACAGCCTGTCCTTATCCATCCATCCTTATCCCAAATCAAATTTCAAATCAAAGAGACTAACCAAGTCAACCCCAGAGCCTCATATTCATAAGGCCCCGAAGTTAGGGGCAACAAATCAAAGATAAACCCCAAAATTTTTCTTAAGTACTTCAAGGAACCCCACCTTGGATACAAATCAAAGAGACTAGCAGTTAACCCCAGAGTCTCATATTCATGGTGATCTGGAATTATCACCATGCATGTCTACTTACATATAGAAAATATAGTCACTGCGTAATTATGATAACTAGTTTTCAGCCTTAAACCAGGATTCCGAAAAGATAATTTTATGAAACGATGTTTGATTTTTACAGCAGTAAATTCATTCTGTATTTAAATTAAATTATAAAAATATATAATCTATCTATACTGTACTATTATATAATAGACTAAAGATTAAAAGTTTGGTTGGTACAATACTCATTTACATAATCACCCTTACTTAAAAAAGTTTCATTCGTTTACTTAAGTATCATTACTTAATTAGTATATAAGTAATTACCTTTTAGGTAAAATATGTTGTTCTTTTTATTTTCTTCGACTAACACTCTTTTTTAAAAAATATTTGCTGAAATTACTTACCCGGCCTTACTTCATTAATTTTTATTATTAAAATATTAAAACGGATTGATATTCAGATACGTAAATTGACAAATCACATTGTGCACAATCACGTGAGACGCAACATTATGTACAATGCAAACTAATTCCAAACTTCCTTTCTATTTTAGATAAAATCATAATACTGAAAATTTATAAATTTAAAAAATAACACCAAAAAATTATAATATAATAATAATTATTTTAAACTAACTGTGCGTATATAATATAATAATAAACTTACGATGGAGCCTAAATTTGGCATTAAGTGCGAATGATGTTGTATAATATGCAGGAATGATTAAGAGATAAATTATACTAATATTTAAATATTACTCTAACAGAAGGCCGTAAATAATTAATAAAGCAAAACCTCTTTTTAAGTGTTACCTTGATTTCACTTATTTTTTCAGTAGCACCACTTTTTGGTTTCATTTTGTTGCCCAGTAAAGATACAATTGTTTAAGGGGGGTTGGATACAATTGTATAAATGCTTCGAAATAAGTAATAAAATATAACAGCTTTTTATATTTCTGATAAACCTGTTACAAAATCCTCTCAAGAAATACTGATGTTCTTGAGAGCTGCTAGGTCGAATGATCCTCGAGTGTAATACTTTTAAGTGAAGACATAAACTGTGTTTATATACTACACAACTACAACAAATTAATCTAAGATATGCATTATCAAAAACTAACTGAAACTGATACATATCTTAAACTAAATAGATAAAGTCCTATAACTCAGATGTAACAGATATCTACTCCATATTATAAGGAGCAGAACAAATCCTCTAATGTTGACTGTCTTCAAATACTGATGTCATACAAATGTTGATGACATACCAAATCCTGACGGTACATCAGATCCTGATGACATCCGAACAGCCAGATCCTAAGCTTCTTCTGATCATTGAGAATTCAATATGTAACAATCTCCCACAATTTATGCTTAATGCAATGAAGCATGAATTCCATTCTCAATGATGCCAAAACCAATCTACAAAATGTACAAGGAGTATAGCTTACTTCAGTATCTTCAGATAACTGACAGTTGTTCCAAGAAAGTTCTTCAATCTTTCTTCCTCTTTGTCTCGTAGGACTTTAACAAGCTTTTTCTTCAACTCTCTCTTCTCTTCAGTGTCTTCTCCAAGCTGATAGATAGTTGATCTTAACTTAGAAATTGAGCTTTTGCTTATCTCAAGATCACCAATCAACATGAAGCTTAAACTGACATCTTCATGATGAGGACTGAAGGATAACTGAGGATTGTTGGGAAAAACTTGTAGTACTGCAGCTCCCTTTTTCATCTGCATTTCTTGACCAGTATAAGTTCTGTACTCAGGAACATAATCACCATTAAATTTATCATCTTTTATCATGACTCTTCTTCTGATCATTTCAAGTATCATTGAAGACCAGTTTCTAGTGACTTTGTTCTCAACTCTAAGAAGATAGTGAATGTATTTCAATTTCGTCACAGTCTTCATTAAGAGTTGCTGCAACGTAAAGCTTATTACTTTAACATCTCTGAAAAAGTACAGAATCTCTTCTCTGACATCATTATCATTTATCTTTCTATGAACAATCTTCACAGCTTCAACTTTCTCAAGATGTGAAGGAGAAATTCTTTCACCAAGATTTTCTGTCAGAGTATCTGTATCCAGTAGATCATATTCTAAGATCTCCATACTGGAATGACCAATGCCTCCTCTGGTTCGAGATTTGATAAGTTTCAGTTTTTCATTGTATACCACCCAAGAAGGCTTCTTGATGGACTTATCAACATCTTCCTGGTTTGAGATAGAATCTCTTAACCCAGCTGACATAAATTCAACATGCTTGAACCATTTAGAATAATTGGATACATGGATGTCTTTCCATCTTCTATTCTTCTTTCCGAGAGGAGCATATTTTGAAGATAAATCATCAGTCTTCCCTTCTGCTTTATGCCATAACTCCCTCTTTGATTTTAAAACTCTCTACAAATATTCTTTGCATGCTTGATCAGCTTTCCTTCTGTCAATCTTTTCTTTTTCATCAGCCTCTGAAATATGAGGAGTGATTACTAGAGAAAGAGCTGACTCATTTAATGCTTTGATCACTTTTTCATCAGAGTTAAAATCAGTTATCAGGTTCACAACATCAGGATTTGCTTTTACCTCAGGATTTGTGTCTGCATCAGGAGTTACATTCTGATTTTCTGTATCAGCTTGATCAATATCAATGGCTGATCTTTTCTTCCTTGGTATAATCAACCCTTCTGGCTTCTGAACTTCTTTATCTTCTTCATTTCCTTGTACAGGAATATAACCTTCTCTGGATAGAAAATTAAGAAAAGTAGAGTTAAATGCAGTCACTTGCCTTGATTCAGAAGTTCTTCCACCTCTTCCTCTTCCTCTTGCTCTTGCAGATCTACCACCTCTTTTACCTCTTCCTTTAAAAGTGTTAGTTTCAGCTTCAATTTGAGCCAAAAGCTCCTTTTGTTGCATAACTGCTTCTTCAGGTGTCAGATCAGGAAATTCTTCAGTTATATACCCAAGAGCTCTCCTAGCATTTTTTTGCTCAAACTTCTTGTCTTTGTAGTACAAGACAATCTCTTCACCCGTTTCCTTATGTCTGTAAGGAAAGAACATCCCTTTAGCTTCTGCTAAATTTGAGATTATAATATCATCATCCTCAGGAGCACCAGCAGTAGTCTTGTGCTTGGCTTTATAAGCACCAGTAGACTTCCTTTGTCCTGAAGGATCATTCTTCTTGGAATGTTGAAGTTGTTGAGCAGTAGAAGTAATTTGAACATCTGTAACTGGATTATTCATATCACCATCATCATCAATATCTTTATCCTTTATTTGAATAGAATCTGGCATACATTTTATAGCAACTATCTTCTCCCCCTTTTTGGAATCAGTATTTGAAAGTAAAGAAAACAGAGCATCCAGTTTGTCACTTATAGAAGAAACCTTATCTTCTAATGAGGAAAGTCTATAGGCCATGCTTTCATCAAGTTCAAAGTGAATTCCTTTAACAAAAATAGTTGTGGCCTTAAGATGCAACTTCAGATCAGGAGTTTGAATTTCATCATAAGCACGATGAATATGTTGCAACCTAACAGCAGATGAGATAGCAGAATTTGTAAGTGTCCATTTGTAATCCCATTCCGTCTGTCTGAAATACTCAGCATCAGGATTGTAATAAGAAGGATGTTCAGTGAAATACGAAGAAGAACCAACATTGGACTTCTTAGATGCATCAATTATATACTGAAGCTGAGCGGTATCAGGATCATCGTCATCACTATCATTGTCAAAGTCAGACAAGCCATCAGAAGAATGTACAGAATCAGGAAGAATTGCCTTGCCTTTATCCCGATTCTTTGCAAGATATGCTTGTGGCTGATGTGATCCTGAAACAGAAACATAGTAACACCTAAATCTCTCTGTTCTTTTCAAGTGATCTCATCACTTCTCACACAATATATTACTTTTAAGAGTAATATTATTCTCACAGAAGAAACTTTATAAGTAAAGAAAAACTTATAAGATTCTTGTCTCAAAACTACCTCTCTTTTTGCTACAGGAGACTGCCACTCAAAATATTTTTCGCTCTTTTTTTTAAAGATCAGATATTTTCACACAGTCTCAGGAAAGGTTCAATCACACATTTAGCAAAGAAATAAGAGATGGCAGAGAAGAGTTGTATGCTTGTCATATAAATAGAGGTAACCTCAAATAAGAGACTATTTATAATCATACAAATATGAGATTATATGAGAATTTAGCAATACCTGAAGGTGATTTCTCAAGTGGAAGTGATGAAAGTGGAGGAACAAACAACATATCAGGATGTTTTTTCAAACTAGCAACTAGTAATGGATCATCAATTGTAGCTAGTGCAGTTGAAAGACGATTCTCAGTAGGAGCTGTTGTATCTTCAGTATTTGATCTATCAGGAGTGTGAGAAAGACCAGCATCAGTACTTTGAACTGATGGTTTTTGTGGAGTCTGAGACATGTGAGCTGCTTCAGCAATGCTTGGTGAAGGTTCTTGTGTGCTCTTCTCAAAAATAGGATCATCAATGATTGCATCCACTCGTGATAGTATCTCCTGATGAGTTTGCTTTTCCTGGAGTAGTTGAACAGAGTCTGCAAGAAGATCACCCTGAGCAATATTAACAATGATTTGTGCAGCCTCAGTGTCTACATATCCCCTTTGTGAAGATGGTTCTTGTGTGACTGGATGTGTTGCAGTTTCTAAATCCCTTTGAGACCTAGGTTCTTGTGCACTAACATCCTTGTCAAGAGGCTGAATCTTCTTATTCTTTTTGATATATCCAACTACTTCTTCACTTCTTCTTTTTAACTGGCTCTTTGCAGTTTTCTTGTTTTCAGCAGTTGCTTCAATGACTGGAAGCTTGTCAAGCAGAGCACTAGCATCAATAGTTGGCTCCTTGATTCCGGTAGTGTCAATCAAGTCATCAGGATTTTGATCAATGGACTTCTTGATTTTTGACAAGGACCCTATTGGCATATGATCATCTGATTCAGAATCTTCTTGAATGATCAGTCTTCTTTTCCTGATTGGAAAGGAGTATTCTTTCTTCTCACTCTCACTCCGTGAGACTTGTTTAGCTTTTGGTCCAGATGTGACATATTTCTTAAACAGCCTTTTTATTGTTACAACTGATGTCTTTTGAGAGACAGCAGAGGAGACTAATTTAGAGGCTTGTTGTGTTTGTTGTTTGGAAGAAGAAATGCTTGGGTTAGAAACAAGATGGGTGATTTCTTGAGTCTTAGCATCAGGAACTGTGACAGAGGTGCCAGCATCAGGATTTGCAGGCACTTGTGTAGGAGTAGGTCTATTTTATAACAGAAATTGCATGACCTCTCTAGGAGGAAAGGGTGGTCCTGAAAATTTATTCTTTTCATCCCTTTTAATATGATCAGTGATTTCTTTTTCAGAAATTTGAAAAACAGGGAGTAATTCATCATCATCAAAAATATCATTAGGGCATAAATAATTGAAAATCAGCTTAAAAACCTAGTATACCATATTATTCCTGAAGCATCTACTATTCTAGAAATTATGAACTGGAATATAGTATTACCATAATCAAAATTACCAGAGTTAAGAAGAGAGTACCCAATTCTCAGTGAAGTGGATGGAAGAGCATCAAAGTTTGTTGTCTTATTTAAGAAACACCTACTGATACAGTCAAAGAAAAAGTTCCACTCTCTTTTCAGTTTGGTCCTGACCAGTTTTCCAATGGTTGTGATTTCTCCTTGATAGCATAAAGTCCTTAGCATATCAAACAGCTGCTCATTGGTATGAGTATCATGAGCACCATCAAGAGCAGGCAATCTCAAGGCTTGAAGCAGAATGTTAGCATCAACTTCATATCTTTGGTCCTTATACTCAAAAGAAAAGCCAGTATGTGTTGAATTTACCACTGTTGTGTTCTAGACCTGCATGACAGCCCTGTATGACACCTTAACAGGATTTGTGAGAGCATACCCAATTGGACATATAAGGAGAAAATCCTGAATATCATGAAAAGATGATGGTAACTGCTGATGTGTAAGCAGAGCTAAGTAATTGTTAGTGCCAAATGTGTTTCCATGAATGATTATGGTTTGACTGAAGAGTGGTGAAACTTCAGAAGTTGTCATGATGTGAATAGCTTGTGCGAGAGAGTAAGTATGAGATGTGGGCAGTGAAACTATGTGTATGATGAATTGTATCACATAATTTCTTCTAGTTTTATAGCTTCACTATTCAGAAATATGTCTAATACACTTGTATGAAGAAGGTAACCTAGCGAATTTGACTTCGAACAGAAAATAATTACTGAGTAATTGATTTTGACGGTGGAGGAAATTGCGGAAGTAAATACATACAGTTAGATCAAGACACAACCGTAGAAATTTGTTTATCTGATAATCCACCATTAATCATTAAATAGTGAGACACTTAATTGCAACAATAAAGCTTACTCAGAGATTAATTAACACTAATAGTCGGAATTAGAACGTGTTGACCTGTCGTAAGGATTTGAGACCTTTCTTCTGTCAGGATTTGACTAACTCAGGATTTGTCGATTTAAATTCAACATTTATTTATCAAAGCATCACAAATTATTAGCAACCACAATTTTAATCAAAACATTCATCAAGAAATACAGTTCAAGTAGATGAAGTAAAGATTAACAGGCTTCAATGAAAATATTCACATGCATATAATACGAGATAAACAAAGACTAAATCTTGCAATCAAAATACATTTCATGAAATTTGTAGATTACATGCAAAAGATTACAAGATAATCCTAGTATAAGATGGTAAACATCCTTGGTCTAAAAAGGAAGGCTATCGATTAGTTCCTCCTGCTATTGACAACTAGCACTGCAAGATGGATGATCCGTTCTTGCTAAAGAAGAGCCTCTCTCCGTTCTTCTTCCAATCGATCAAGATGGAGTTGATAGTCCATCTCAAAGAACAAGAGATTTGTCTGAACCTCTTGTGGAACCAAGTTCCATATCTCATCAGGAATGGCAGTGACGTGCCATTCCTGTTCCCAGTCACCACAACTGAACTCGACGTTGAAGTTTTCATAGTTCATAAACATGTTTACAAGAACCATTTTTATAAAGGAAGAAAGTAGTGAGAAATAAGAGAGAGAATTGTTTTGTGTGAGAATAGGAGATGGTATGACTGATATGAAATGATGGTTAAACAGCCAATGGAATATCAAGAGTCTAAATGACTGATTAATTATTAAATGTAGAGTTTACTTAATAATTTAACCAAAAGAATTCTTTTTACGGTGCGTCTCCCTAGGCTGATCTATAATGATGATAGTGATATATTTATTCAGACATGCATAATTAGCAAATAAATTCACTTAATTTATTATGCACATAAAATAGAATACATATCTAAAAACACAGCATTTAGGACATATCAGGATTTGATCAATATACATCAGGATTTGATCAAATATAAATTGAAATAAAAATTTACTTGTCCCAATTAACCATACCAAGTTCATTCACAAGCTTTGTAAATGTTGCTTCAGGTAATGGCTTTGTGAAGATATCAGCCAGCTGTTGTTCAGTAGGAACAAAATGAAGCTCTATGGTTCCTTCCATGACATGCTCTCTTATGAAGTGATATCTGATACTGATGTGCTTGGTAAGAGAGTGTTGCACCGGATTTCCTGTCATAGCAATAGCACTTTGATTATCACAGTAAATAGGAATTTTTGAGAATGATAATCCATAGTCCATGAGCTGATTTCTCATCCATAACAGCTGAGCATAGCAACTCCCAGCTGCAATATATTCAGCCTCATTAATTGAAGTAGAAATAGATTTCTGCTTCTTGCTGAACCATGAGACTAATCTGCCTCCAAAGAACTGACAGCTTCCTGATATACTTGTCCTGTCTATTTTGCATCCAGCAAAATCAGCATCTGAATAACCACATAATGCAAAATCAATTTCTCTTACATACCAAAGTCCAAGAGAGACAGTACCCTTGAGGTATCTGAAAATTCTCTTTACTGCAATAAGATGTGGCTTCCTTGGATTTTCCTGAAATCTTGCACACAAACAAGTGGCAAAAATAATGTCTGGCCTGCTAGCACTTAGGTATAACAGAGATCCAATCATACCTCTGTAGGTTGTCACATCAACTGATGTACCTTCATTTGGATCAAGTTTTGTAGCAGTTGCCATAGGAGTACTTGCAGTTGCACTTTCCTGCATATTAAACCTCTTCAGTAGATTTCTTGTGTACTTGGACTGATTAATATATATGCCATTATCAGTCTGTTTAATTTGCAAGCCTAGGAAGTAACTCATCTCTCCCATCATACTCATTTGATATCTTGATTGCATCAACTTTGAAAACTTATCACACAGTGTTTGATTAGTTGATCCAAAAATGATATCATCCAAATATATTTGAACTAAAAGAAAATCTTTACCTTTATTCAGATAAAACATGGTTTAATCTATTGTACTCTTTTGAATCCACTTTCAAGTAGAAACTGAGCAAGGGTTTCATACCATGCTCTAGGTGCTTGCTTCAGTCCATAGAGTGCTTTATCAAGTCTGTAAACATAGTTAGGATGTTTAGGATCCACGAATCCTGGTGGTTTTCAATATAGACTTCTTCTTCAAGTTCTCCATTGCGAAATGCACTCATGACATCCATCTGGAAGACTTTGAACTTCTTGTGAGCAACATATGCCAAAAAGATTCTGATTGCTTCCAACCTAGCAACAGGAAAAAATGTCTCATCATAGTCAATACCTTCATGTTGGGAATATCCTTTTGCCATCAATCTTTCCTTGTTTCCGAAGATTGTTCCATCAGAATCAGTTTTATTTCTAAAGACCCACTTTGTGCCCATAATTAACCTGTTCTTAGGTCTTGGCACCAGCTTCCACACTTCATTTCTTTCGAACTCAATCAATTCTTCTTGCATAGCCATGACCCAATCTGCATCCTTGAGTGCATCTTATACTTTCTTTGGAAAGTAGATTATGATATAAACATTCATTCTGAGTTGTACTTCTTGTCTTTACACCATCATCAGGATTTCCAATGATCAGATCAGGAGTATGATCCTTAGTCCATTTTCTGGCACTGGGAAGTGTCCTTCTGGAACTAGATGCTCCCCCTGAATTGTATGCCTCATCAAATGCATTTGAGGCTCCCCCTGAATCCATTGGGTCATTTCCTGATGAAATATTGGGACTTGACTCATGTTCTTCTGATGTTAAATCAATATTGGATTGATAAGAACTTTGAGATGATTCTTCAGTGTTAGAATTATCAGCTGACCTTTGCTGTTGCTCCCCCTCAACCTGTGCAGGCTCATTTGCACAATGATTATCTTCAGAATCTAAAGGAGTGTCAGGATTTGGATCATCAGGATTTGACAGTTCATTGGAGTTTGATCCAGATTCCAACAATGCCTTTTCATTTACAAAGATTAAACTTTTATGAGTATCTTCTTCAAAACCAAGAATCTTCTTATTATCAAAAGATACATTGATGGAGACTACTATAGTATGTGTTCTTAGATCGAACACTCTGTAAGTTTTGATGGTGAGTATCCAACAAAGAATCCTTCATCAGCCTTTGATTCAAACTTTCCAAGCTGATCAGTATGAGTTCTTAAAACAAAGCACTTACATCCAAATACATGAAGATGTTTAAGACTGGGCTTCTTTTCTTTTAGCATTTGATAAGGAGTAACATCATGTCTATTTATCAGAGTGACATTCTGAGTATAACATGCTGTGTTTACTGCTTCAACCCAGAAGTAAGTGGGTAGTTTTGCTTCTTCTAGCAGAGTTCTGCAGCTTCAATTAAGGTTCTATTTTTCCTCTCAACAACATCATTTTGCTGAGGTGTACCAGGAGCCGAGAATTGTTGCTCTATGCCTTTGTACTTGCAGAATTCCTCCATCTTTGAGTTCTTGAATTCAGTGCCATTATCACTTCTGAGGATTTTCACTTTGTGAGTAGATCCATTTCAATTTGCCTTATGTGGTCCAGAAGAATTTCTGGAGCTTCATCTTTCCTGTGTAGAAAATAGACCCATGTATATCTAGTGAAATCATCAACAATTACAAGTGTGTACCTTTCCTATTAATGTAAATTATGTTCACTGGTCCAAAAAGGTCCAGGTGCAGCATGTGATATGGCTCAGAGATAGAGAATCATGTTTTGTTTTTAAAAGACACTCTTCTTTGTTTAGACTTTTGGCAAGCATCACAAAGACTATCACTTGAGTATAGCATGTTTGGCAATCCTCTTACAAGCTCCTTCTTGGAAAGTTCATTGATTGAGTTGAAGTTGAGATATGAGAGCTTCTTATGCCAGGTCCAGCTCTCATCTACTGATGCCTTAGAGATAAGGCAAGTAGCTTCCTTTTCAAGACTTTCATGTAGCCTTGCTTCATAAATGTTACCATGTCTGTATCCTATCAAGACAATTTTCTTTGACTTGTTATGAACAACTTCACAGTGCGAGTCATAGAATACAACATGATAACCTCTGTCAGTGATTTGACTGATGCTCAGAAGATTATGCTTTTGTCCTTCCACCAGAGATACATTATCTATTTCTACCTTTCCAATTATCAAGTTGGCATATCCCAGAGTATGTCCTACATTTCCATCTCTATAAGATACATCTGGGCCAGCCTTCTTCTCAAATTCTGACAGCGGGGATTTATTTCCAGTCATGTGTCTTGAACATCCACTATCCAAGACAAGTGTATTTTTCTTGTTACCCTGCGATCAGAAGAATAATTAATTAGAAGGATTTTTAAGGACCCACACTTGTTGGGCCCTCTTTTTGGACAACTTAAGCCTTTATGTGTCAGGAGTACCTTTGACAGTCTTTCCTTTGTCAGGATTTGTCTTGTCAGAAGTAAGTTTAGTAAAACCAACAGAATTAATCACACAAACAACTTTATTAAACTTTGGCAAAGGTTCATAGTAATTGTAATACAACTTGTGATAAGAACTACAAGTATAAATCGAATGCCAACTACTACCACAATGAAAACAAGGATTTTGTGGTTTATAAAATACTGATCTACCCCTAACATCAGACTCAGGAATAGCAGTTTTCATTTTCTTATTCCTCCTGCAATCAATAACAAGATGATTAGTATTTCCACAGTTAAAACAAGTTTTCCTAGGAGCATTGGGAACAATATTGTAATTTGAATCCTTAGAAATACCTTGCTTACCATTCCTGTTTCTTTTAGGACTCTTTACTTGAGGTTTGTCAATAACCTCAGATATTTTCTTTTTCAATTATCTTGCTGAAAAAAGTCTTATGTTCTTTTCTTTCTTAACAGACTTAATGGTTTCCTTGCTTTTCTTTCTTTGAGTTTTATCACTTACCAGTTTTTCTTGTGATACTGATGTTGAACCCTTTTCAAAAGTGGATTAAGGTTCATCAGCTTCTAATGAAATAAACTTAACAGAAGTTTTAAGAGAAATTTTATTTTCAGTGTCAACATCCTTAATTCCATCTTTATAGCCTAGGCATTCTTTCCAGTTTTTCTTTTAGATCATCTCATGAACCTTTTTGCTTGAATCAATCCAGACTTTAAGGATTTTTTTCTCATTCTCTAGATCCTTTTCTAACATACTGTATCTAGACTCAAGAATCTTAATTGTATGTCTAGCTTTCTCACATTCTTTCTTCAAATCTATTTGATGTATTAAGTCATACTCTAATTGATCATTCCTAGATTTTAAGGTCTTAATTTCAGTTATAAGTCTATCAATTTCTAAAGTCTTATTTTAAAAACTACCATGCAAAGATTTAAGAATAGATTTCAATTCAGATATATTTTCAATATCAAAAGAGAAGAAAGGAGTTTGCACCTTAGGCACAGAAGCAGCAGGATCATCAAGACTGGCCATCAGTGCATAACATGTGTTTTCATCTTCAGAGTCAGAGGAGTCCATACAATTCTTTCTTGAAGTGATCGGGGCTTTGCTCTTCCCTTTGTCATGCTTTGTTTTCTTGCACTATGTGGGAAAGTGACCAGGTTCATCACAATTGTAGCATTTTGATTTTTGTCACGTCTACTTTCCCAGCTCTAGAGTCCTTTCCATCTTTTCTCCCAGTTGACTTCCTTTCACTTTCATTAAACTTCTTCCTGAAGCTTCTGTTGTTCTTGGACTTCCTGAACTGCATCCTTCTGAAGCCCTTAACCAGCAATGCGGCCATTTGCATGACATCAGAATCTGTCATGTTCTCATCAGTTTCAGAATCAGTATCATCATCATTTAATGATGAATCATCAGTACCTGATTCTGGAAAATTGTTCATCTTTCTTGCAGCTCCAACAGACTTTTCTTTTGAAGCTTTATCATTTACTTTCAAAGAAACAGATTTCCCTTTGTTTCTTTTCCTCTCTCTCCTTTGCTGAACTTCCAAATCATGAGTTTCAGCATACCATAGACTTCATCCAGAGTAATTACTTCCAGATCATACTGATGTCATATGATTGAAGTCTGAGTCTCCCATTCTTCACTCAAGGCTCTCAGAAACTTGGTGTTTGAGTCCTCTCGATCATACTGTTAGTGTAGGTGCCCTAGAGGCAATACATTATTCTTTTATAATCTTTATGTCAGTTTATCATTCAATAAATGTATTAATTATGACCTTAATTACTGCGATATTTTGTTAGCATAATAAATGTCCTTAGAATCATGATACAAATTGTATAGTTTAAGTACATGACTTGAACTTGAGATTATATAATATATCATATTCTTAAAGGTCCCTAGTCGAGTATTATTATATAGGACAATAATAATACATAGATAGACTAGTATGTTGTTTGACAAGATAACCACATCTCATTGGTTATAAGTATGGGGATATTAAAGTCAATACATAGGTACATGTGAGAGTACATGATACTGGACAGATCCACAGTGAGATTCTTCATGTTTAATAAAGTCATAAGAAAGACTCACAATGATAATGGTGTAACGATCCTTTGACTTGAAATCATTATATTTCTATACGAGGATTAATATACTTTGACTACATTAAAAGTTACTTTTGATCGGGTGATGATAAAAGTGGACATCGGGTATATCATAAGTCGTATGAGAAATATGAATGATAGATAAAGGATTTAACCCCCCTATAATTAGGAGAGATATTATTGGCCTCTTGATTGAGTGAGATTATAAAAGCATGGCCATGCTCAAATAATGATTTGTCTCGATAATCTACTCATGGATCAAGTAAACCCGGATTAAATGTTGAAGAGGATGACTAAATACATGCCTCGAGTTTAATCTATAATATGTATGGTTAAAGGGATTATATTACACGAAAAAAACATTAATCACGAAAGGTTTTATCTAATCATGATTTAATTATTGTTTAATTGGGTAACAATGATGTATTACTAGATACCGCTCATTGTTTATAATATTATTAGAGAATAAAATTATTGCCAATTAAATAATAGCCTATAGGGTCGCACAAATAGAGCACTTAATGGAATAGTTAATTTAAATTATAGATTTAAATTAATTGATGATTATTTGAATTTTATTATAATTAAGTAAGACTTAATTGAGATAATATAAATTCGAATTAAAAGGAATGTTTTTTGCCCATAATAATTAAGTATGACTTAGTTATTAATTGAATAATAGAAATTCGTTTTTATTATTTAATCCAATATCTACTAGGGTTGGGCTTTGCTGTTATGGGCCTTTTTAATCAGCCATTATAAATACATAATGATAGGTTAAAGACGCTTGTACGTTTTTGAGAAAACCCTAGCAGCAAAGAGAGACAGAGGCAATTCAGATCGTCAAGAAGGAGGCTAGTACATCCATTCCGTTGTCAAGTTCGTGAGATGTTCTTGAAGGTGCTCGTGTGGATACCATAGAGGTGTTTCTCCGAGAGGTAGACACAAAGCGTGATAGCTAGGATCTCCGTTGAGTTCGTGAAAGTTAAGCTCTTGAAAGGTATGATTCGTTATCTCCATAATCTGCCCATAATTATACATGGATCCTGTTTTTGGGTTTCGAAATTTTTATTTTATTTATGTTTATCCGCTGCGTTTTATGCCTTCGAAACCCAACAATGGCATCAGAGCTACGTGTATAAGGGGCTGATTTGGTTACGTGTTTACTGTATTTTTACAAGTATGCATGTGTGATGAGTCTGCCATGATAACAGTTATGTTATATGAGTCTGCCATGATAACAGTATGTTATATGAATGATATGATGAATCTATTAATGATCTATATGATGATACTAGTATGTTTAAGATCTGCCATAACTCATATGTAAGCGATATCTTAAAATATGTATACTGATACATGTTTTTGGTAACTGGGATATGGATCGTGTGTATACTGATACATGCTTCTGGAATAGTATTCTGATACATATTTTGCTAGTATTCTGATACTTGATTTTGCAAAAATTTCCGCCATCGGGGGGCTCACTGCCCCCTCGGAACCCCCCAGCGACCTCACCGCGGAGGTCGATTCGCGTGCTTAGGGTTTCATTTTTAATTTGTGCTTATGACATATGCTTTACTTATTTATTATTCTTGATTGGATCATGATAAGTGATAAATAGTATGTCATCTTTATATGATCTATCATGTTCTTTAATGGTTACTTGAGCATGGTGCATAGTTATGGCCTTAAGACCTTAGTTGTAATGGTTTATTCTTTTGGTTTGTAATAAATACGACTTGCACGTCGTTTTCTATTTGTAGTTATTTTATCTCGAATGTAACTCGAGTTCTTTTGTAAGTTCATTAGTATAATTCTTAATGTAACATCCAAGAAGGACAAGGGAAAGAGGAGGCATCCTATGGAGGCAAAGGAGACAATGGAAGCAATAGAGAAGACATATGTAATAGTTATTTTTACACCATAGACTGACCTTGATCTTTTCATTAGCCTGAAAAGATCACATAAGATCGGGCCATAACTATTGCACGTTTACTTTACGCACTTTTCATATGATGTATAAATAGTATGTGTAGAGTAGAAAATGCATGTTTTAATTAGATTAATGATGCATGTATGTATTAGATGCATCACCCATGCCATGCCTTTAAACAAGATAAAATCTGTAATGACTCAAGATTTAAAATTAACAAACGATCATGAGATTCTCGTGTTTATGAAACACGGAATAAAATACGAATTTTCTTTATTTCTGACATGGGGCGATTTTGTCAACAACGGGTTCATAGAACTTGTAAGGATGTGGGTTTTAAGCGAGACCGATGTGACTCCTCCACTACCTGGAAATCAAACCATTGACGAGTATTGATTTGAAGTATTTTATTCAAGGAAAAATTGGGAATCTCTTTATGATGGGATCATGATCATTCTAAATTAAAAATCCCTAAGTAAAAATATTAAGTTTTAATCAGTTGCTTTCCAATGAATGAACACTCATTAAATCCTAGATCGATAAGGGGAAGGGCTGTCAGTGGCAGGGGACTCCTATCTATCATGGTGAAATGTGATGAATATAAACGGTTATATTCAGACGTTGTATCATTGGGTCTAACTTAACTGAGTCATCATAATAAGGTGAATATAAACGGTTATATTCAACTATTATGAACTTAGAAGCATAGAGTTTGGTTAAAAATCTATTAGATAAATAAGATCAATTGTTGTTCACCAAATTATCCAAGAATTATATATGATATAATTGACAACTGTTGTCTACCTGAATAATCATGTTTTAAGGATACCAGTGGTTGACTTAGAACATGACGAAATATGGATCTTGGCTCACTAGAAAGATTTATGGGATATACTTTCCGAATTAATAGTTAGGGCTATTAATTTGATAAAAAAATAGTGGGAGATATATTATGAATATATCATAATCATATGAACATAAAATTTTAACTCAGACAATCTAATGTTTATTTTGCACTTTTATTATTGTAGATACTGAGTAATGGCCAACAACACAAACACACTATCCGTACGTTCAGTCCTTGAGAAGGACAAGCTGACAGGAGGAAACAACTTCCTAGACTGGCAGAGGAATTTGAGGATTGTCCTCAGGAAGGAGCGCAAGCTTCATGTCATTGATATTCCTCCTTCAGGCCCCCTTCCTGAGGGTGCTACTGCTGATGAACGAGCAGCACGCACAAGGGATGAGAATGATGCAAATGATGTTGCATGTCTTATGTTGGCAACTATGAGTGCTGAGCTTCAAAGACAGCATGTGCATATGGATGCATATACTATCAATGAGCACTTGCAAAGCATGTTTGCAAGCCAAACTCGTCAAGAAAGGTTCAACACGAGTAAGTCACTTTTTAATTGCAAACAAGGGGCGAGTGAACCAGTTGGCCCACATGTTCTGAAGATGATTGGTTACATTGAGTACATTGAAACTTTGGGTTTCCCGATTGGTCTAGAAACTGGTATTGACCTAATCATGAATTCTTTGAACAACAAATTCACTCAGTTTGTTGTGAACTACAATATGAATGAATTTGACAAAACACCTACTGAATTGTTGCATATGTTGAGAACATATGAGACCAACATGAAGACAGTTGAACCTGCTCCCATACTGTTGGTGGGAAAAAAAGGTAAGGCCAAAAGGAAGGGCAAATGGAAGGGTAAGAAGAAGATTGGATCTGATTCTACACCCAAGCCAAAGTCAGGTCCCAAACAGGCTTTAAAGCCTAAAGGTGGTGTGGCCAAGGGTGAATGTCACTACTGTAAGAAAGATGGTCACTGGAAGAGAAACTGTCCAATTTACTTGGATGATCTGAAGAAAAAGAAAGCAGTTCAGATTTCTGGATCAGGTATTTATGTTATAGAAGTCAATTTGTCTATTTCTACATCTTGGGTATTTGATACTGGATGTGCTTCTCACATTTGTATAAATGTGCAGGGCCTGCAAAGAAGTAGAACTTTGGCTAAGGGAGAAGTGGACCTAAGAGTAGGCAATGGAGCAAAAGTTGCTACTTTAGCTGTAGGGACTTATTATTTATCTATGCCCTCTGGGCTTGTTTTAGAACTAGAAGACTGTTTTTACGTGCCTGCGATTCGCAGAAACATTATTTTTGTTTCTTGTTTGGACAAGAAAGGTTTTTCGTTTACAATAAAGAACAACAGTTGCTCTTTTGCTTTGAATGATTTAACCTATGGTGTTGCGCGTTTATTTAATGGTTTATATCTTCTTGATTTAGATAACCCTGTTTGTAATATAGAAAACAAACGACTTAAAAAGAATGAATCAAATCAAACATACCTCTGGCATTGTCGTCTAGGCCACATAAATGAGAAATGCATATCCAAATTACATAAGGATGGATACTTGGATAAGTTTGATTTTGAATCATACCAAGAATGCGAATCTTGTTTGCTTGGTAAGATGACTAAAGCCCCTTTCACTGGTAAGGGTCAAAGGGCCACTAAACGTCTGGAGCTAATACATAGTGATGTATGTGGCCCAATACGTGTAATGGCTAGAGGAGGCTACTACTACTTCATAACATTTACTGATGATTTCAGTAGATATGGATATGTATATCTTATGAAGAACAAATCTGATTCTTTTGAAAAATTTAAAGAATACAAGGTTGAAGTAGAGAAGCAAATTGGCGGAGATGCAAGTATTAAGATCTTACGATCCGATCGTGGGGGTGAATACTTAAGCACCGAATTTAGAGAGTATTTAAAAGAGTGTGGTATTGTATCACAACTCACTTCGCCAGGAACACCTCAATGGAATGGAGTTTCAGAGAGGAGAAATCGCACCTTGTTGGACATGGTGCGATCGATGATGAGTCATGCAGATCTTCCAATTAGTTTTTAGGGTTACGCTCTAGAAACAGCGGCTTTCACACTTAACCGTGTTCCTACTAAGAAGGTTCAAAAGACTCCATATGAGATATGGAAGGAGAAATGGTCAGGCATGAACTTTATGAAAGTTTGGGGATGTAAGGCGTTTGTGAAACGTCAAGAATCTGACAAGCTTGGACCTAAATCCGAAGAGTGCATTTTTGTAGGATACCCTAATGAAACAAAGGCGTATTATTTTTATAGTCCTTCTGAGCAGAAAGTGTTTATTGCTCGAGATGCTGTCTTCATGGAAAGAGATTTTGTTTCCAAAAGAAACAGTGGGAGAACTATAGATCTCGATGAAGATCGAGAACCGCAAAATAGCATTGAACCTGAAGTGGAACAGGAGCAGAATAATGATAATACTCAACAAACACAGGTTGTTCGTAGATCTGGTAGATTTCGCCATGAGCCAGAGAGATATGGATTTCTCATGACTCAGTGTGGTGATTTGATGCTCATAGATGAAGATGAGCCTCTCACATACCAAGATGCTATGAACAGTCTAGACTCTAAGAGATGGCTTGAAGCCATAAAATCCGAGATAGATTCCATGTATGAAAACCAAGTATGGACTTTGGTTGATCCACCTGAAGGGGTAAAACCCATAGGGTGCAAATGGGTTTTTAAGAAGAAAAAGGGCATGGATGGAAATGTTCAGACCTATAAAGCTAGGCTGGTTGCAAAAGGTTTCAAACAAATTCATGGTATTGACTATGATGAAACTTTCTCACCAGTGGCTATGGTCAAGTCTATAAGGATTTTACTTGCCATTGCAGCATTCCATGATTATGAAATCTGGCAAATGGATCTCAAAACAGCCTTCCTTAATGGAAGCCTTGAAGAGGATGTGTACATGACACAACCTGAGGGTTTTGTCGATCCAAGGAATGCTGGCAAGGTATGTAAATTGCGTCGATCCATTTATGGATTGAAGCAATCCTCTAGGAGATGGAATATCCATTTTGATGAAATAGTCACAGAGTATAGCTTTGTTCAAAACGAAGATGAACCGTGTGTTTACAAGAAGGTTAGTGGGAGCTATGTGGCATTCATAGTACTATATGTTGATGATATACTACTAATGGGGAATGACATACCTTCTCTAAAGGCTGTTAAGACTTGGTTAGGGAGCAATTTCTCCATTAAAGACTTAGGAGAGGCATCCTACATTCTAGGAATCAGGATCTATAGAGAAAGATCTAGAAGGATGATCGGTCTAAGTCAAAGCACATACATTGATAAGGTTTTGCATCATTTTGGAATGCAAAATACAAAAAGGGGATATGTCCCCGTGTCTCAAGGGATAACGATCTCTAAGGACCAGTGTCTGAAATCATTGGATGAGAAGGACCACATGAATAAAGTTCCATATGCTTCAACAATTGGATCTATCATGTATGCAATGGTATGTACTCACCCAGATGTCTCGTATGCTTTGAGCATGACGAGCAGATACTAGTCTAATCCGGGTGAAGGTCACTGGACGGTAGTTAAGAATATTCTTAAGTACCTGAAAAGAACTAAAGATTCATTCTTGGTGTATGGAGGAGAAGAGAAACTCGTTGTAAAAGGTTACACCGATGCAAGTTTCCAAACAGACAGAGATGATACTGTATCACAGTCTGGTTTTGTGTTTTGTCTAAACGAAGGTGCTGTAAGCTGGAAGAGTTTAAAGCAAGAAATAGTAGCTGATTCTACAATGGAGGCTGAGTAGATTGCAGCTTGTGAAGCGACTAAGGAGGCCGTTTGGATTCGAAAGTTCATTTCTGATTTGGGAGTGGTTCCATCGATCGCAGATCCAATTGATCTATACTGCGATAATAATGGAGCCATTGCACAGGCTAAAGAACCTAGATCACACTCCCGGGCTAAACATATACTCAAGAGATTTCACCTTATTCGAGAGATTAATGAAAGGGGTGATATACACATATGTAAAGTGCTCACAAATGATAACATTGCAGACCCACTGACCAAAGGCTTGTCGCAGCAGAAGCACGATGGTCACACTAGTTCCATGGGTATTAGATATATGGGTGATTGGCTCTAGTGCAAGTGGGAGATTGTTAGTGTAGGTGCCCTAGAGGCAATACATTATTCTTTTATAATCTTTATGTCAGTTGATCATTCAATAAATGTATTTATTATGACCTTAATTACTGCGATATTTTGTTAGCATAATAAATGTCCTTAGAATCATGATACAAATTGTATAGTTTAAGTACATGACTTGAACTTGAGATTATATAATATATCATATTCTTAAAGGTCCCTAGTCGAGTATTATTATATAGGACAATAATAATACATAGATAGACTAGTATGTTGTTTGACAAGATAACCACATCTCAATGGTTATAAGTATGGGGATACTAAAGTCAATACATAGGTACATGTGAGAGTACATGGTACTGGACAGATCCACAGAGAGATTCTTCATGTTTAATAAAGTCATAAGAAAGACTCACAGTGATAATGGTGTAACGATCCTTTGACTTGAAATCATTATATTTCTATACGAGGATTAATATACTTTGACTACATTAAAAGTTACTTTTGATCGAGTGATCATAAAAGTGGACATCGGGTATATCATGAGTCGTATGAGAAATATGAATGATAGATAAAGGATTTAACCCTTCTATAATTAGGAGAGATATTATTGGCCTCTTGATTGAGTGAGATTATAAAAGCATGGTCATGCTCAAATAATGATTTGTCTCGATAATCTACTCATGGATCAAGTAAACCCGGATTAAATGTTGAAGAGGATGACTAAATACATGCCTCGAGTTTAATCTATAATATGTATGGTTAAAGGGATTATATTACACGAAAAAAATATTAATCACGAAAGGTTTTATCTAATCACGATTTAATTATTGTTTAATTGGGTAACAATGATGTATTACTAGATACCGCTCATTGTTTATAATTTTGTTAGAGAATAAAATTATTGCCAATTAAATAATAGCCTATAGGGTCGCACAAATAGAGCACTTAATGGAATAGTTAATTTAAATTATAGATTTAAATTAATTGATGATTATTTAAATTTTATTATAATTAAGTAAGACTTAATTGAGATAATATAAATTCGAATTAAAAGGAATGTTTTTTGCCCATAATAATTAAGTATGACTTAGTTATTAATTAAATAATAGAAATTCGTTTTTATTATTTAATCCAATACCTACTAGGGTTGGGCTTTGCTGTTATGGGCCTTTTTAATCAGCCATTATAAATACATAATGATAGGTTAAAGAGGCTTGTACGTTTTTGAGAAAACCCTAGCAGCAAAGAGAGGCAGAGGCAATTCAGATCGTCAAGAAGGAGGCTAGTACATCCATTACGTAGTCAAGTTCGTGAGACGTTCTTGAAGGTGCTCGTGTGGATACCATAGAGGTGTTTCTCCGAGAGGTAGACACAAAGCGTGATAGCTAGGATCTCCGTTGAGTTCATGAAAGTTAAGCTCTTGAAAGGTATGATTCGTTATCTCCATAATCTGCCCATAATTATACATGGATCCTGTTTTTGGGTTTCAAAATTTTTGTTTTATTTACGTTTATCCGCTGCGTTTTATGCTTTCGAAACCCAACACGTACACCTTTCCCATGAAAGACAGATTGTTGAGCAGGGTCAGAAATCTGTCATAGATGTCATAGATGCAGATTGTTGGCCTCAAAATATTCATATTCTTGAATCAGAACGACCCTTCTGTTCTTCTTGATGACCATGGTTCCTTGAAATTGAGTTTCAAGAGCATACCGGATCTCTTTGGCAGTCTTGTAGGCTATAACCCTGTTTAACATCACAGAATCAAGACTGTTATGCAAAATGTTTCTTACCTTTGCATCTTTCAGCATAACTACTTTCTCTTCTGGTGTCCCTTCTGTCTTCTCCTTCAGTTGATAATGTTCAGCAACAATAGGAGTTGCAGGCACCAGTTTTGTTGGCATGAAGGGTCCATCATTGATTACGTCTAGATAATCTGGATTTGTAGCTTCCAGGTACATGAGCATCTTCACCTTCCATGTTGGATATTCAGTCTTTTTCAGAATGGGAATTTTAATGCTTTCATACTTGTTCAGAGACATGTTTAGATTGTTTCTGATTGTAAATTTATCAGTGAACTCTGATACCAATTGTTGTCCAGTAAAAATACAATTGTTTAAGGGGGGTTGGATACAGTTGTATAAATGCTTCGAAACAAGTAATAAAATATAACAACATTTTATATTTCTGATAAAAACTTTTACAAAATCCTCTCAAGAAATACTGATATTTTTGAGAGCTGCTAGGTCGAATGATCCTCGAGTGTAATACTTCTAAGTGATGACCTAAACTGTGTTTATATACTACACAACTACAACAAATTAATCTAAGATATGCATTATCAAAAACTAACTGAAACGGATACATATCTTAAACTAAACAGATAAAGTCCTATAACTCAAATGTAACAGATATATGCTCCACATTATAAGGAACAGAACAAATCCTCTAATGCTGACTGTCTACAAATACTGATGTCATACAAATGCTGATGACATACCAAATCTTGACGGTACATCAGACCCTGATGACATCCGAACAGCCAGATCCTGAGCTTCTTCTGATCTTTGAGAATTCAATATGTAACACATTTTTTATGATTCATGCTATAACTTTAAGTGTATTATTAACACCACCTTTTGATTTCACTTTTTATGATTCATGTTATAACTCTAAGTTTATTATTTTTATCCTTTTTGATTTCTATACGACTTATAACTTTATATATATATATATATTATTTTACACGTTTTTCTTTATTAATAAGCTTTTTAAGTGATACTTTGTTTTCACTTATTTTTTTTGTTCTATCACCTTTTTTTTAGTTTTTGTGATCCATGTTATAACTTTAAGTGTATTATTTTTATCCTTTTTGATTCCTATACGACTTATCTGTCATGTTCTCATCAGTTTCAGAATCAGTATCATCATCAGGATTTGATGATAAATCATCAGTACCTGATTCTGGAAAATTGTTCATCTTTCTTGCAGCTCCAGCAGACTTTTCTTTTGAAGCTTTATCATTCACTTTCAAAGCAACAGATTTCCCTTTGTTGCTTTTCCTCTCTCTCCTTTGCTGAACTTCCAAATCATGAGTTTTCAGCATGCCATAGACTTCATCCAGAGTATTACTTCCAGATCATACTGATGTCATATGATTGAAGTCTGAGTCTCCCATTCTTCACTCAAGGCTCTCAGAAACTTGGTGTTTGAGTCCTCTCGATCATACGCCTTTCCCATGAAAGATAGATTGTTGAGCAGGGTCAGAAATCTGTCATAGATGTCATAGATGCAGATTGTTGGCCTCAAAATATTCATATTCTTGAATCAGAACGGCCCTTCTGTTCTTCTTGATGACCATGGTTCCTTGACATTGAGTTTCAAGAGCATCCCGGATCTCTTTGGAAGTCTTGTAGGCTATAACCCTGTTTGACATCACAGAATCAAGATTGTTATGCAAAATGTTTCTTACCTTTGCATCTTTCACCACAACTACTTTCTCTTCTGGTGTCCATTATGTCTTCTCCTTCAGTTGATAATGTTCAGCAACAGTAGGAGTTGCAGGCACCAGTTTTGTTGGCATGAAGGGTCCATCATTGATTACGTCTAGATAATCTGGATATGTAGCTTCTAGATACATGAGCATCTTCACCTTCCATGTTGGATATTCAGTCTTTTTCAGAATGGGAATTTTAATGCTTTCATACTTGTTCAGAGACATGTTTAGATCGTTTCTGATTGTAAATTTATCAGTGAACTCTGATACCAATTGTTGTCCAGTAAAAATACAATTGTTTAAGGGGGGTTGGATACAATTGTATAAATGCTTCGAAACAAGTAATAAAATATAATAGCTTTTTATATTTCTGATAAAAACTGTTACAAAATCCTCTCAAGAAATACTGATATTTTTTAGAGCTGCTAGGTCGAATGATCCTCGAGTGTAATACTTCTAAGTGATGACCTAAACTGTGTTTATATACTACACAGCTACAACAGATTAATCTTAGATATGCATTATCAAAAACTAACTGAAACTGATACATATCTTAAACTAAACAGATAAAGTCCTATAACTCAGACGTAACAGATATCTACTCCACATTATAAGGAACAGAACAAATCCTCTAATATAGACTGTCTTCAAATACTGATGTCATACAAATGCTGATGACATACCAAATCTTGACGGTTCATCAGATCCTGATGACATTCGAACAACCAGATCCTGAGCTTCTTCTTATCATTGAGAATTCAATATGTAACACATTTTTTATGATTCATGCTATAACTTTAAGTGTATTATTAACACCACCTTTTGGTTTCACTTTTTATGATTCATGTTATAACTTTAAGTTTATCATTTTTATCCTTTTTGATTTATATATGACTTATAACTTTTTATATATATATATATATATATATTATTTTACACATTTTTCTTTATTAATAAGTTTTTTAAGTGATACTTTGTTTTCACTTATTTTTTTTGTTCTATCACCTTTTTTTTAGTTTTTATGATTCATGTTATAACTTTAAGTGTATTATTTTTATCCTTTTTGATTCCTATACGACTTATAATTTTATATGTATTATTTTTACTAGTTTTTCTTTATTAATAAACGAAACCTATTTTTAAGTGGCACTTTATTTTCACTTATTTTTAGTTCCACCACCTTTTAATTTTACCTTTTATGATTCATGTTATAACTCTAAGTATATTATTTTTATCTTCTTTTATTCCTATATGACTTATAATTCTATATGTATTATTTTTACTCATTTTTTAATTTTATAAGCCATGATTTTTTATTATTTTTATAGGTTTGAATTTTATATTTAACTATATTTTAAAATAAATAAGTTCATAAATCGACTCAACTAAATAGTTTTCGAGAAATATAAACCACGACCAAGTAAATAGGTCATGTGTTTAAATTGGAAATTTTTAATTTAGATTTTTTTTGGTGGAATTCCATTTTAATAAAATGGTTTGAATATAATAAAAAACGTATTTTGGTTTCACCACTATAAAATAATAAAAATTTTCAAACCGTAATATAATTACAATTTTATTTTCATAGAACTATAAATTATTTCTTTATAGGATACTTTGTTTAATCTTAGAACGGTTACGCAGTATTTTGGTTTTACCCCTATATTTCTCTTTCATGTAGAGTTCTATGTTGTTTTTCAACAAAATATAGATTGGAATCATATTATAACTATGATATTTATATTTTTTGTAGAATTCTTTTTTATTTTTTATTAAAATAATAAAATGTAATCCTTTAAACAATGTTATTATTAGTTAATAAGAACCCATCTTTTAAGGGGTACTTTGGTTTCACCCCTTTTCGGTTTTACGAACTTTTGGTTTCACCTCTTTTTAAATCTTACTATAGCTCTAAATATACCATTTTTCTTATTTTTTTATTCATATATGACTTACAATTCTATATATAATATTTTACCCGTTTTTTGATTCTTATATACCACATATTAATATTATTTTAATATAAACGGAATCGTATAGACATTTTAATTTCTAAATTCATACCTACAGAATTCTATTTTAGCACCAAGTGCAAATTTATACATATATAATGAATATTTTTTTAAACAAATTATGCAATCACAAACTATATAAAATCACAAATTTAGCTAACAATAAAAAAATTTAATATGCAATTACTTAAAAATGTTGATTTAATTTTTTGTTAAATCATCCATCAATCGTGTTGCAACTAAAATTTAGATGTAAAATATTAGTTATGTATTTTTGAACAACAGATACATAATAACTTTGAGTTTGTTGTTATAATAAAATTTGAGTAATGAAAACTACATATAATTTAAAAGGAAAAATTGCAATAATCGTACAATTTTATTTATTATATATTTTAACAAAAAATTAAATTAAATTTTTATAATCATTATTTATATTGATATTTTGATCTCGGCCCGTGCGAAAGTTATCTACTAGTATAATATTATTTAAATTATATATATAGGGTAGCAATCCGTAGAGAACCCTTATTAAAATAATATAAATACATAATTTATTTTATTTTTCATCATATATAATTACGAAATTTAATTACAAAATTAAAAAATGAAGTAGCACACTTTTTTTATTTAAAAAATCATTTAAATTTGATGAAATAGTTTAAAGTGATTCCGTAGTAGAATCACAGCAAAAACCCACACTTATCCAAACTCATTTCATAGTAGAATCAAATTTAAAATTATTTTTTATCAAATAAAACGTTTTATTATATTTAAATATAATTATTATTCTACATTAGCAACAAATTTGATGAAATTCTAGCATGAAATCAAGGGTTCTCTACAGTTTTCTAGATAAGAGAGTCCTCTCTTGAATAAAGGCCTATATATATATAATAAAATAATTAACATACTAGCGAGCCAGAAGCTGACATTAACCACATGTATGACATGGATGGGTGATAAGCTGTAACTTATATTATTTAAAAAAAATATTATGACCGAAAACGTATCCGTCGTAAATATTTATTATAGCTTCCGTCGTAAGTGTGCCCGACGGATATGGTTTTATATTAATCTTTTCAGAAGTGGATTTGAGTTTACCCCTCCATATGCATGTCGTCAATAAATACTGTGTTTATTGTGTACGGGCTTATAAACTACTTATTGGTTATAAGTCTATATAGCTTATAAGTTCATAATTACTTATCTTGTACTGTTTGTCGACTCAATTTATAAATTTAATTTATAATTTATAAAATGATAAGTTGAAAGTGAGTAATTACGTGACTGTTTGACCCCTCATTCTGCACTACTTTTTTAATAGAATGGTCTTTTAGATTCGGGGACAGTGTTTGGGCAAATAAGCCAACTAGGCTATAGAATGTCTTTCAGATTCGAGGACAGTGTTTGGGCAAATAAGCCAACTGGGCTTATTCGCTTGTCTTCGTCCATAAGTTGAAAGTACGTAAACTGGTAATTTCTCACCCCATCTTAACTATTTTTGTTGTTTAATATTTCTTAATATAATATTATTAGATTTCTTCTATTTCCCTGTAAATACTTTGTTAATGACGTGGTAAATTTTATTTAACATTTTGTTTGTAATTTTTTTTATTTTATTTTGTTATAAAAAAAGTTGAATTTGTTCAATTATAACAAAATGTAATTCAACATACTATATAAGTTTGTACTAGCCTATAACCCGTGCGATGCACAGACTGATTATAATATTTGTAATTTTATTATTTTGTTATTTCGTAAAACTAAATTATAAAAATAATGGTTATATATTATTGAAATTAATAAAATTAAAATATTTACGTATTATTTTTTATGTATTATATATTATTGAAGGATTCAAAATTTCAATAGTTAAAATTTTAAAAAGTCTTTTCTTATTCTGCAATCTATATGGCGGGTGTAGGTTCTATACGAAAGTGGGAATCTTGTATATGGATGATTTGCTATTGTTTTTTAATTTTTCCTTGATTTAATAAATATTTTATTATATTATAATTTGAATTAATAAAATTAATTTTGGAACCGTTTGATTTCCCACCAAGAAAGAAGTTCAGTGCTCTTAGATATCAAGCTGAATTATAATTCATAGAGTTTGTAGTTATATGAGATACATGATTTATATATTTTGATTAAATAATATTTGTTTAAACTTTTTTTGGAAAGTGTTAACATATTTTTTAGGAAGGTGGTAACTAACCGACCAAACGAAATCATGTTTCACTTATAATAGTATAGTATAGATAGATTTGTAATTTTATTATTTTGTTATTTCGTAAAACTAAATTATAAAAATAATGGTTATATATTATTGAAATTAATAAAATTAAAATATTTACGTAATATTTTATATGTATTATATATTATTGAAAGATTCAAAATTTCAATAGTTAAAATTTTAAAAAGTCTTTTCTTATTCTGCAATCTATATGGCGGGTATAGGGCCTATACGAAAGTGGGAGTCTTGAATATAAGTTTATATGGATGATTTGCTATTGCTTTTTAATTTTTCCTTGATTTATTAAATATTTTATTATATTATAATTTGAATTAATAAAATTAATTTTGGAAGTGTTTGATTTCCTACTAAGAAAAAAATTGAGTGCTCTTAGATATCAAACTGGATTATAATTCATAGTGTTTGTAGTTATATGAGATACATGATTTATTTATTTTGATTAAATAATATTTGTTTAAACTTTTTTTGGAAGGTATTAACATATTTTTTAGGAAGGTGGTAACCAACCGACCAAACGAAACCATGTTTGACTTATAATAATATAGTATAGATATTGTTGTTTTTGAATATTTTTAATTTAAAATTCTTGTATTAATATTATTATAATTAAATTTTGAAATTATATTTAAAAAATTTAATAACTTATAAGTTATAATTTACCAAACATATTTTCAACTTATAAGTAAATTAAATCTAAAATTATCCAAACACCTAAATAACTTATAAGTTACGATGTTCATATCACTTATATGATACTTTTCAATTTTAACGTAAACCATTTCCTGACTTCTGAACAAAGTTATAAATTATATATTTTAAGAAACCCCAAACGGGTCCTACTACTTTTTCTCAACTTATTTTGATTTTTCACTTTTTTATTAATTTAATTTTTAAATATATGTTTTTAAATATTAAGTTAATTTAAAAGTTATGAATTAAGATAATAATATTTAAAAATTATCTATTTTAGTTCACTTAATTTTTTTTTTTAATTCTCTCTCTCGATTAGAGTCGGCCGCCCAATCTTTCTTTAACCCTAATCATCACATCTCCTTCTTCACCCTTTCTACCCATCTTCACCTCTATCTCCATCCTCTCTCTTCAACCATACAACATTTTTTCCATTTGTTTTTAACTTTTTTCAATAAATATCGGATTTTGTTCAAAAATTCAGTTCTTTTTCGTTTCGTTTAATTGAGTTGCTATTTATGTGTTTGATTGTCTCGCTTTGTGCGATGTGTCTCGCTTTATGCGATGTGTGGAAAATGGATTTTACGGTGTACCGATAGATCTGGAAATCTCGTATCAACAACACTTTCGGCAAGTTTATAGTTGGTGTCCGGCAGATAGATAGCTAGGGTGCTTTTGGAACGGTAGTGAAAATCGCATGTGCTCACCTCTCACAAAATATTTTTGTTCATAACACGAGGGTCATCTCAGTTTTTTTAACTGAGTCCTCTGAACATTATACTATCCATGGAATTAATGTGAGGGTCAATTGTGAAACTACTATTTTCGGTGGAGATGCAGGATGGATCGCTCAGGAAACCATTATCTTCATTTTTAATTTTCAGAATATTTTTATTCAGTTAGTTAAGCAATCCAGAAATAAAGAGGCTAATTATTTAGTTTGTCTATTTGTTTTTCAACCTGGTTGCATGATCAATTGGGGGTTTGTCCCAATTGAGTTTTTTCATGTTATTAATGAAATCTGTTATAAATTTGGCAAAAAAAAAATTATTTTTTTGACTTATATATAAAATTAGCCAAACACTTATATAATTTATAACTTATAAATATTTATCTACTTATTTAAGTTATAAATTACTTATTTTAAAATTTTCCAAACATGCACGTTATGTTTCAACGTTTTGCATGGGCATACAACATCACTTAATAGTTTTCGTTTGTAGGTCGAACATTATTGCACATCTGAACTAAATTGGATAAGCTATGTGGTCGACATGCATCCATGGGACTACAATTCACTTTGATTGAGACACAGCGTCTAGATCGATCTTACATATTTATCTTGTTTATATTTATATATATATATATAAGGAAAATTTTATGAAAATCATTTTTTTCATCCGAAAACTTGGAGACCACGTATGTTCTCCAACCAAAATACTATAAAATATATTATTTTGTGAAGTACATTTTAGCAGTATCACTAATTCATTAAAATTATTGAAGATAATTTAAGTTTAATAAGTAGAATGCGTATCATATTTTGCAGAATAAAATATTTTTTTAATGTTTCACATACAGTACATATATGATATTCAAAATTTTGAATAAAATAAGAAATTTTATAGAATATAATTTGCAAAATAATATGTTTTGTAATGTTTTTATGCAATATTTAACTTGCAGAACATAAATGGTCTTCAAAGTCTCAAAAAAAGGGGTCTCCGTAAAACTTAACCCTATAATATATATATATTATATATATAGGGGCTACTCCAATAAAAACCAATTTAGAATAGAAACTGGAAACTAAATATTTTTTTTTTAAAATTAATTTGAAATATAACACATATGATATGCAAATCGATCGTTAAGAGATGTAGAAAAATACAGTGAAATCGGATTTAAAAAAAATTACGGTTTGACTAGAAATATCAAATTAAAAACGGAGGAAAAAAGCTGAGATTGGGTGTGGGAGGGTGCAGGGTAGTTGGTTGGTGTGATTTAGGGGGACCATTAGATTGGGTAGATCTAATGACTTAGATTAGTTCTAAGTTTTTATTTTAATTTTTATTTGTATTTGATTATTTCTATTTATATATATATGTTAGTATGACTAACTTGGACCGTATTCAAAGCGCTGCATATCACACTTACATAATATTGGTTGCGATTGTTAAATGTACGTGCATTTTTTACACATGAATATTTTTAGGGGTACAATAGTTGTAGACTTGTAGTTGATAATGAAATGGTGAAAATAACGCGGGACCCCTTGAACTTATAGGATCTACAGGACGTTGGAGCTCGTAAGATAGTGATGGTTGGGGTACCTCCGTTTGGATGCTTGCCTATTGCTATTACTCTATATTCACACCACAATATTCTTGATCACAATCGCAAGTGCATCACAGAAATGTCTTCCGCTTCACAAGATTTTAATCGTATCGTCACGCAAAAAGTTAAGGAAATGCAAGGGATTCACTCCAAGATCCCCACAATTTGGTATGTCTGCCCTTGAGAAATTTTAAAATAAGTAACTTATAATTTAAAATTAATAAGTGACTTAAAAGTTATAAATAAATGAATATTTATAAATTATGTAAGTGTTTCGCTAATTTTACTTATAAGTCGGAATTTTTTTTAACTTAAATGAATTAAAATAAATAATTTTTAAATATTATTATCTTAATTCATGACTTTTAAATTAACTTAACATTTAAAAACAAATATTTAAAAACCAAAATTAATAAAAAAGTAAAAAATCAAAATAAGTTGAGAAAAATTACGTCGTTACCAACATTTAACATTATCAGCTTATAAGTTATAAATTGGACTTATAAAATTGGGTCGACAAACGATCAGACATAAATACTTACACCCCCTACACAAACAGGCCCATTATTATGTCAGTTTGACTTATCTTATAAGTTACTTAAAAGTGTGTTATACATTAACATGCATCGAAAAGACGTTTGAGAATGTAAACATAACTAAATATTCTTGTTGGTTGGTGTGATGGTTGTGGTGCAGGTTTAATGAGGTAGATAGTGGTTGTTGTTACTGGATTACTGGAAGTATCTTATTTGTGCCATGCGAAATCAAGGCTTTGCTCTAATGCTTCTGAGTTTGTTCTTCGACTCTGTACATCCAACTGAAATAACATATTTTCTCTTATTCAAGGCAATCATTCCCACCATTGATCTCATCCTCCAGTCAGATTAGTTCCAGATCGAAATCTTTCAGACGTGGACCGGCCTCAGCCTTCAGTTAATTAAATTCGTAGGCTTAAATTAAATTCACCGCGGCAAGTAGCTGTGATTAGTTTGTAACATTGTGTCAAAATCTTGATTTTTTAATATTTCAGTTGTAATCATGTAAAAGAAACTGAATTTATGTTGAAATAAAATATCAGTTGCGTGCAAAGTCCCTGTTTTGACAGAGGCACACAGATCCTGCGTAGGAAAATGAAATTATAGGAAATGCTGGACCTCCAAAATTATGATATTATTATGGGGGTAGTGCAGTTGTTTTAGGGAAATCTTGTCTGAATGCTGATATTGTTTACGAGAGGGCAGTTACTCTTGCCAAATCTGCTCCCAAGGGGCCTACTTCTGGAAAGTGGCCCAGGGAGGTGGCTGTCAAAAAATATGATGCAAGCAAAGCTGGAGAACTAGAAGCTTTTGCAAGCAAAGCTGAATCAGTGGAAGCAATAGAGGAAAAATCAGTTATGGATATTTCGGCGAGTGATAGAAGTGTGAACGAAAGTTTTAACTACAAGGACGGCTCTCTGAAATTTAGATTTTTTTACATAATTTACAGCATTTTGGAGCTGGCAAAATAGTGATGGTGGGTCTACCTCCGATTGGGTGCCTGCCTGTGTTAATTTGTAACCCTAGATGGGAATCCTATTGAGAGGTTTTTTAAATGACAATGCATTTCTAAATTATCTGATGGTGCACAAGCTTTTAATCAAATTGTGGAACAAAAAACTAAGGAAATGAAAAGGTTGGTCTGCAAGATTTATTACGTCAGTGTATATGAAACATTTACGGATATTTTCCAAGATCCAAAAAACTTTGGTAAGTTCATGACATATATTAGCATAACTTGTGTCACCAAAATTTCAAAATAATATGCAAAAAACTGGTGATTTGATTTGGTTCTTACTTCTTACGATATCACGCAAGTTGGTGTTAGAGCAAGCCCCAATAAGATCATATATTTAACACTCCCCTCACTCGAAAGTCCATTTAAAGAGTGAAACACCGGCGCCCATCTTTGAAGCATTAATTGTCTTTAGTATCCATAATAAATTGTGAGAATGTTGGGGTGGTTGGGAATCGAACCTTAGTTCTCCCGCCCATTTAAAGAGTGAAACACCGGCGCCCATCTTTGGAGCATTAATTGCCTTTAGTATCCACAATAAATTGTGAGAATGTTGGGGTGGCTGAGAATCGAACCTTAATTCTCCCGCCGGCCTAAGTTCTGATACCATGTTGAGTAACCAGCTCATCTAAAACCTTAAGGTGTTAGAGGAAGGCCCAATAGGATCATATATTTAACAGAGTCAAATATAATCTCATGACCTAAACTCAAGCCCCGGCTAGGTTAAATTATTGCAGTAAGAAATATTTTATAAAACCCCAATTATTAGGTAAAAATTAGTAGAAGTTTAAATATTTAAAGCCCGGGCTAAATTTTAAAAATTAGCGATAATGTAATTTTAACCTCGATTATTTTGTGATCCTGGTCTTGATACTGGGATTTGATGAGGTTGATACCGGTGGTTGTGGAACTGGATTACTGGAACTATCGTATATCTGCAATCCAAGATCAAGACTATCCCGTAATATTAATGATTATGTGTTTTTGGATTCCATACATCCAACTGAAAGAACATACTATCTTTTGTTTGAAACTCTATCCCCAACAGTTGATTTCATCCTCCGGTCATCAGTCTATAGTAATTGTACGTACTCTTGGAAGTACACCAGATATTTTGGTAAAAAGAAATGTCATGGGATTTGTCAACCCATGCATATCGATTGAATAAATGAGGTGAACAAGTAAATAGGACATAGTTTACTGGACATGCTTGAGGGGGGGTTTCGAGCACACAGAATAATGTATATGACATAATGACAACCATGCAACATATTGCATGTTCTGTGCTCCGCCTGATCTTTAAAATTAAAATAAAATAGCCATTAACGTTGAAATTATTAGTTTGTTCCCTCATTATTATATGATATTATATTTCTATTCAATGCGCTGCGCCAGGATTAAATAAAAGAATTTTTCTAGTGTCATATATTAAGAGTTAGTTTTTTGACGGGGTGTCTACAAAATATTGGTGAAAAACTCATTAATAATGATGACCTCTGCATGCATAAAAATCTTCACCAATAAAATTTTTATAACTTATCAATCAGACTTTCTTTCATCCAGTCGAATAATCCATAAATATAACCGAGTATAAATCTTCAAATTGTATCTATACAATAATCCAGTCGAATAAAATATAAAATTGATCAAACTGTCAATTTTCATGCAAGTCTTGTGCATAGACCATCAAGTGATACGTTGAAGAAGATATATTTACATGTACTTTTTTAATCACAATCACAATGCCTTTGACACTACAAGAAATATGTCCATTTGCGACGACCAGCTTGCGACGGAAAAAATTTGCGCGCCAAATTTATAACGGGATGGTAGAAATCGTCGTAAGTACTTGCGACGGAAACAAACCGGCGTCGTAAGTATAGTATTTTATTAATAAACAGGTTATGAACAATTTAAAGAAAATGGAAAAAAGGAGCGTGACGGGGAACAATGTCGTTTTAAATTTCCGACGGATATGGTTTCCGTTGCAAGATATATATTTTACTATTTAATTATACTTTAAATTAAATGAATAGAAAGTGTAATATCCGGGATATATCGTGTAATTATTTTTACTATTAAATAATTATTATATGTGTTCAGTATTTATTCTGTGAATTATTTGTTAAGTGTTAAATGTGTTTGGATGTTTAAAAATATTATTAATTGAGTATTTTAATTTTTATATGTCCAAAATAAAATATAAATAATTGTCATATTTTCCTAATTATTTTTATGTTGATTTATGAATTTATAGGAATCATATGAATTTTATAAAATCTTTTTCCGGGTATTTAAAATCTATTTTATAAAAACGGGAACCAACCAACGTCATCCGTTTTTACGTTTTTATAACCCGAAATTCTTCCGAAAACTCCTTTCTAACCTAATTATAATATTCCGAGCATTTTCCATGTTTCGACTTTTCGATCCGGCGTACGGTTTGTCCTGCGCGGGTCCCGGCGCAACATTTTCGATACATTATTCGTTTCAGCATATCAATAAAACTCGTATTTTCGATAAACGTGAGCTTTTTATTAAACTATCACAATTATCACCTCGTAATACGTGTAACCAGGCGCTGAGACCAAGACCATAGTACAAATTGTACTGATTTGGATAATTATCTCGAAAACCGGTACCGTTTGGATCAGTTTTAATAAATAAACGTATCGTTTTATATCCGGAATGATCCAACGGGATACTAATTTCCCGTAATTATAAATAGCATCTACCGTATTTTATTTTGTACCGGAAATCATTTGCAAACAGTATATACAGAGTTTTTACAGAGAAAATACTATAATTCTATTTTGTTCTTCGTAATCAAACACAAATTCGGAGGCGTTATCGATATCCAGTTTTGGCGTACATATACTAAAAACGAAGCTACTGAAATCTAGAATCTAAATCTTCCATTAATTTCAACCCAGAAATATCAGGTGATTTTCTATTTAATTATTTATATTCGAATTTCTTGATAATTAAATTATGAATTTTTGTTCGAGAGATTGTTTGTATGATTTGATGATTGTATGTTGTAGAGCTTGTTTTCCTGATCATTTTGGTATATTATACTTTAAATTTGGAGTTCAATAACATGCCCAAATTGTTGTTTGATTATCGGAATTTGTAATTAGGGTTTTTAAAAATATGAATGTTCTTGATTAATTTTTGGGCGTTTCTGCCTTTAGGGTTATTAGCTTAATTCGTTTATACCATTAGAAAGATCGTGAAATAAGGAATCGATTGGAATATGTGTGAAGAATAGAGGATTTATGGTTTGTGGAAATCGGAAAAAGAGCCGAGGTCGCCGGAATTTTAAGGTTTGGTCGGCGATTGAATTCTGGGGATAGACTGATGTGGTTGTTGTTGATTCTAGAATCCTGACTGAATTTAGAACATGATAGGATCAGGAACTCAGTTAAACGGTTAGCTTTTGGTGCAGATCGGGGCTTCGTCGGAAACTGGAAGCTCGCTGGATTCTGCAGATTTTCCGGCGAGTTCCTGACAACCCGTCTGACCCAGTGGCGATCCGTTTAGCTGATAGCTTGACCCGGTTTTGATCTACCTCAGTCCTAGTTCATTTTTGTAAAACTGTTTCTGTATTTCATTGTTATGAATAATTCAAAAATCCTTTATTTAAATTCAAAAATTCATTTTTTTAAATCCAAAAATCATTATTTTAATCCTGAAAATTATTTTTAATTCTAAAATAAATCTTAATTATTTAAATAGTTATTTCTAGTTTATAATTAATTAATTAATTAGTCAATTAATTTAAATATTAATTGATTAATTAATTTAATTAGTTATTAATTAATTTTAATTGATTATTTAATCAGATTTAATTATTTAAAATTGATTTAAAAATTCCAAAAAATAGTTTCGAGTTTTAAAATATTATTTTAAATTGTTTCCAAGGCTCGATAATTATTATAAAATTGTTTTCAAGCCAGATTTGGCCAACCAAACCCTGTTTATTACTCGAAAATTGATCCAACGACCCGTTTTAATTTCGAAAAATATTTTAAAAATCATTTTAAATACCTGAAAGCATGTTTACGATCCGAGACTCCTTTATAAATGATATGTCATTGATTATTTGACGTGTTATGTGTTATATGTGACCTGTTGGTTGACTGTGGGTCTATATGTTCGGTGTTTACTTGTTTATAGCGTAACTTTCAATCCGTTAATCGAATTTGGGTGAAACGAAGGGTAGATAGAAGTGTATGTCGAATAGAATCATATGAGTTAAATATTGATAGATACTTATGATCCCTAGCAGAGTAAGCAAGGCGTAGGAAAGGGAAGCAAGTGAACAGAAAATGGAATCGACATGTAGAAAATACAGCAAATGATCAGAAAATAGAATCGAGGCATAGGAAAAGTAGACGGGTGGTTGTTGAAGAAAGTCATTGGGAAAGTACAAGTGAAATTGGAATCAATTGTGATAAGGCAAGTACTTCTAAACCTTTTTTGAGATATAATGCAAATATTTCTAAACTTTCTCGTAACATATTGTTAAGTGTTCAAAATAGCTTTGTTTTATATTGTAAGTACTTTGAATCCTTCAGCCTTGAACCTGAGCCACAACTTTTGATCTTTGAGCCGTAAGCCTTATTCTTTGTGAACCATTTCTTGTTGAATTACTAGATACTGAACCACACAAACATGATACTGCTCCACAAATATATATATATATATATATATATATCCACCATATACCAAACACTGGAACAGAATTGTTTAAACATACATACGCTTTTATACTCAACCATATCTCGTAACATCAAAGTACTAAAACCTTGTAAAACCTCATCTAATACCCGATTATCCTACAGGCTGGAGGCCACTTCTTTTATATACTCTGACATACTCTTTTGGTACCTATGAATTTTCACCATGCTCTTATAAAAATGTTTTATTGTTATTGATTATGATCCGGTTTTATTGAATTATATTGTTTATCATATTGAACTGCTTTAGAATTGGATAGTTTTCTTTATGTGGACCAGATTCGTGGTCAGACCATATCGATGGTCAAGTTAGGCCAATGTGTGCCTTGGATTCAGTAGTTAGAGCAGTGATGTGTGCTTTGCTCGGGGTTAGTGCGTGACTGATCAGCAGCCTAACCTTGGTTTTAGAAACTTAAAATGAATATCCAATTCTATTGGTTGTTTAACAAGAAACTTGATTCCTTCGAATCATCTCGTTTGATCATTGTTTAACCTCAGTTATTGATAATATGATTTGCTGAGCTAGTTAGCTCACTCTTGCGAATCTTTTTATATAATTTACAGTTAAGAAGGATATGGATGATAGTGAAGTTCTTCAGTCCAAAGTGCGAGCTAGGGTTCCAGTTCGAGTTGGATCGAGCTAGCAGAAGCTTCATATGGTAGTGAGATAATAAGATTGTAAGAATAATTTCATTATCAGTTGTAAGTTAAATTATTTGGGATTTGGTACGTTGTAATAAAAGTTAAGGCTGTGGCTTATATTCATACTTTAACCTGTTGCGATCCGTGGTTATGTAAAGCAGGGTCATTGCAAATAATATTTCATATACAGGTTCATATATTGTATATGTGTTGTGGACCCCAAACTTCTGACCCGGGTTTGGAGGGCGCCACAGGTTGGTATCAGAGCTACAGGTTATAAGTCACTGAAATAAGCCTAGATTGTCAGGATTGGGTAGAAGGTTAGGATTAGGAATAGGAAATAGAAAGATAAGTCATTGTGAGGTTGAGTACGACTGTATAGTAGGTCTCCGGCACGGTTCGTGTTGCGATTCGGGATTCTTAGCTTGCGACGTGAATTCCAGACAACAACAATGGCAGATCATGTTTTCTCTGCATCATCTGATCGTTTGGAGCCTTCCGTTTGAGGATCGTCATCTTCTTCTAATTTGACTTGCACTTTGTTCTTCCATCGGTATTAATGGTATTACCTTCTGTTAAGACGGTTGCACCTTTCCAAGTTATACCACACTATTCTATTACCTCTTGATATGAGACGACCTATTTAAGAAACTTTCATCTGTTTATTCTTGTTTTACTAGACATCGGCTGTGAGTGTGACCTTTCAATTTACCCTACACCCTGTTCTATACCCCGGTTTAAAATATGTTCTATGAAATAATTGTATTTATGAGGATGGATCCGGGAGCTGCAGTAAATAGTAAGTATTGAGATACAAATTAAGGTGAGAAGGAGTTTAGAAAGAAGATTCGAGTGTTCCGGAGGATGGCTGTTACCAGGTTACAAGAAGCTATTAGTAATTAGGCCACTCATGACTAGCTTGTGGAATGGAGTAGATAAGTGTTGAAGAGAGAGAGTTAGAGGAGATTAGGGATCTGAAGATTTCTTGAAATTAGAAAATGGTGTTGTAATGATGTGATATATATTTTAACAAGATGATGTGACATTAGCTGACTTGTTGACTATTAGATAGTCTGTTCCACTTAATGATTGCAAAGTGGTTAACGGGAGTACTACCAGTATGGGAGCCTTAATGTGAAGCTATGAATAAGATAAAGTACAACAACAACGGAAGTTTTCATTAATTAAGAAAAGTAATAGACCCAATGAAGGAGAGGAGATAAATAAAAGTGAATGGACCTTTGAGTGATCGTTTCTTTAACTTAGTATCTGGTCATAAGGAGGACAACAATCAACTCATACAGTAAGGATAACCGGAGGTGTGATTTTTAAAATTTTCAAAATTTTTAACAAGTTTTCGAAAAAGATTTTTCCTCACAAAATTTCTAAAAGCCTTTTTGAATAAAATAAGTTTTAAACCTTGGTTGTCAAGTTACTACTTGAGTTTCTTGTTTGTTAAAAGACCCAGATTACTTGGAAGGATGCTGTTTCAGACTCAGTATTGTTAATTCGGACAACGAGATAACCTGCAATTATGAAGAAGTTAATTATTCCTAACACCAAGGTGCAAGTATTATCTGATAAGATTAATAATAGAACCAGCGTACGGAGTAACTATTCATCCAATTACTGGAATTATCAGAGTTCAAAGAATTTATTGATTTAACGGAAGCCTGAGCATGACCGAAGAAGATTGGGAAGATTTCCAGACTTTTCCAAAAGAAGAATATTATTAATAAAAAGATCTCTATGTTGAATGATTCATGGTTATTCCAAATTAAAAAGAGGAAACCCAAGGTTATCTGATAAAAACGTCATTATGATCGAATTGTTAAAGTATTATACGTGTAGGTGTGACGTTACAGACACGAGACTTAACAAGTAAGAATCTACCATAATGCTTAGTTGCGAAGACATTTTAGTATACTTCTAGAGTTGTTATATGACACAATTGGGATATGATCGATCAAACTCGAAAGATGAATACAAGTGAAATATGGATGGTGACCCATGGTATCATTCTTGTCCTCAACATTACAACGTATATTCCTTTTTAATTCCTAAAAATGTATGAACTCCTTTTCTTAATAAATTCTTTCTGATGATATCAAAACGGAGGATTTTGCATTACTTTCAAATTTAATTGTTCCCCTCAAGTTTTGTTTTCTGATTGGGACAAACAGTGTTATAATGAGACACTTTGTCGGAATGACGAAGAGTCATGTGGGATGCCACCTAATCATGTGATGTATGCCATATGGTATGAAAGACTGGCCATCTTAAGTACCAATGTGGTTGTCTCATTCATATTAAAATCATTACTTCTTCTTTCTTTTCAACTCTAAGTTTATTAAAATTGTGAATCCTTCTAGTTGTTTCGTTGTACCGTTGTTCTTTGCGAGAGCTTTTCAAACAAGAGTCAACGTATTATACACCCAGCGGGCAAAGTCTCATCTACCTCATGCATGGAAAGGAAACAAGGGCATATGGTGAGAATTGCAAATCACTTGCCCTAGCCAGGGATGCATTAAGAGTCAAGAGAATCTACTTCAATAAGGAATGCGTCTTCGAGGACGAGAAATTGCGATTTTCCTGAGAAATATGTTATTTGGAATATGGATGTGACGACGTGGAAGATTATTGCGGATACCTTATGCGTTAAAGTATTGAAAGATGTGGGAGCAACTTGATCGTATATCTTTCAAGGTTTTGTTGATAAGATAAATTATCCTGTCGAATCAATAAGTTTATGACTAAAGGACTAGCAAGTTAAGAACGTGCAGTTATTGAATAAGTAAGTACCAATGGCGGAATCGATATTTCTGGTAATAAGTTGTGAAGAATTGATATCATTTGAGATAAGAGGATTTGACATTATTCTAAGAAGTGGATTAACTATTCAAGTGTGATGCCCAGGTAGACCGTCATGATGGAAGATAGTTCTGAAGATGCCAAATGAGAACATGAAGAAGTTTAAAGGACAAAGGAAAGTAAAGAACTTGTTAAGAATGATTTAAGATTACAGTGACCAAAATATAAGTGCTATGGCGATTATAAATAAGAGTCAGGAGCAAACCGAACTTCAAGATTTTACAGTCTCAAGATATGTTTCCAGAAGAGTTACCAATATTTTCTTTAGATAAAGAAAATGTGTTTATGATTGATTTAACACCTGAAATGAAGCCAGTGTCCAAAGCCCCGCACAGAATGACATCAGATAAAATAAAGGAGTTACCAGAGCAAACGCAGGAGATAATTAGAAGAAAAAGCAACTGGACCTAGCGTACCCCCCTAAAGTGCACCGGCACGATGTGTTAATAAGAAAGATGAAGTGTGAGATTATGTGTTAGCGAAAGCTCAACAAGTTTATTCTCAAGAGCAGATATCTGTTACCTCGAACCAATGATTTGTTTAATTATATGAACGAAGTAATGTATTTTTATAAGATTGATTTAAGACTGGGTATATTACCAAGTGAAGATTGAACTTATGGACATATCAAAGATAATTTTCAGAACTCAGTACTGTTGTTATAAAATTCTAGAAATGTTAGTTGGATGAACTGATAAACCAGTGATATTTAAATTTGATGAGTAGAATCTTGAAGGAGGAATTTGGATAAGATATACTTGTGTTAATTAAGAAGAACCATGCAACCTATACAATGATAGCTGAGGAGTCAAAGAAGAAAGAAGCGGTATAAAAAGTTTACCAGGTGAAAACTTTAATGGCAGGAAGTATAATTCTTAGTATAGACAATCAGTAAGGAGGAGACAAAAAGGGATTCAGCAGAAAAATTCAAAGATAGTATGAATGAAGAAAGACCAGAAGCACCAACAAAAGTAAGAAGTTTTATCATGGGCCAGTTACTATCGGAAATTTGTGCAAGATTTCTTGAAAGTTGCAATATTATAAGTATAGAGAAAGATGTGAGATATATACGGACCATAAGAGTTTGAAGTATGAACTCCCGAGGAAAAGCAAATGTAGTGGCAAGAGATGGGTAAGAAGGAGGGAGAATGAACATAGAGACTGTACCAGAAGAATTATCTATGGAATTCTAGAAGTTGGAATTGGAAGTCAGGGTTCATGATCCCAAAAGGAGTAAGAATGTATAAGTATGACTTTTCAGTCAAAATTGTAAGAGAAGATAAAGAAGTGTCAGGAAGAGGTAATGGATCAGGATATAAATCATTTAGTAGGTGAAGAATTGTGCACGCAAAAAGGATAATCAAGGTATTCTTAGGTTTTCTTCTAGAATTTGGATTCCACCAGTGACGGAGTTAAAGAATGAAATTTTACAGAAAGCTCATAATTCAAGGTATTCAATCCATTCAGAGAGTACCAAGATGTATAGAGATTTAAAAGAAAATTATTGGTGGCCAGTTATGAAGAGGGAAATTACGGAATGGATTAGCATATGTTATATATATCAAAGAGTTAAAGTAGAGCATCAAAGACCAAGTGGATTGCTACAGCCATTGGAGGTTCCAGAGTGGAAGTGGGAGCATATCGCCATGGATTTCATAGTTGGGTTACCAAGCATAAAAGCTAATCATGATGCCATTTGGGTTATAGTAGATAGACTTACCAAGTCAGCACATTTTCTGTCTATAAATGGAAGATTTTCACTGGACAAGTCAGTTCATATGTACTTAAAAGAAATCGTAGTCCGTCATGGAATTCCTGTGCCCATCGTATCCGATTGAGATCCAAGATTTAATTCAAGATTTTGGAAGAGTTTTCAAGAATGTTTGGAAACGGAACTGAATATGAGTACGGCTTACCATCCACAGGCGGACGGCCAGAGTGAACGAACGATCCAGACAATCGAAGACATGTTACGTGGTTGTGCTATTGATTTCAAAGGAAGTTGGAACAAGTATTTACCTCTGGTAGAATTTGCACCTAACCTAATTGTAATATTCCGACCATTTTCCATGTTTCGACTTTTTCGATCCGGCGTACGGTTTGTCCTGCACGGGTCCCAGCGCAACATTTTCGATACATTATTCGTTTCAGCATATCAATAAAACTCGTATTTTCGATAAACGGGAGCTTTTTATTAAACTATCACAATTATCACCTCGTAATACGTGTAACCAGGCGCTGAGACCAAGACCGCAGTATAAATTGTACTGATTTGGATAATTATCTCGAAAACCAGTACTGTTTGGATCAGTTTTTATAAATAAATGTACCGTTTTATATCCGGAATGATCCAACGGGATACTAATTTCCCGTAATTATAAATAGCCTCTACCGTATTTTATTTTGTATCAGAAGTCATTTGCAAACAGTATTTACAGAGTTTTTACAGAGAAAATACTATAATTCTATTTTGTTCTTCGTAATCAAACACAAATTCGGAGGCGTTATCGATATCCGATTTTGGCGTACATATACTCAAAATGAAGCTACTGAAATCTAGAATCCAAATCTTCCATCAATTTCAACCCAGAAACATTAGGTGATTTTCTATTTAATTATTTATATTCGAATTTCTTGATAATTAAATTATGAACTTTTATTCGAGAGATTGTTTGTATGATTTGATGATTGTATGTTGTAGAGCTTGTTTTCCTGATCATTTTGGTATATTATATTTTAAATTTGGAGTTCAATAACATGCCCAAATTGTTGTTTGTATATTGCACGCCCAAAACGGAGTTACGAAACTCCCAGAAAATCAATTTTAAAATCAACAGACGGGCTGTAACGCATTACAGGAACGCGTTACAAGCCCTGTAACGCATTCCGGTGATGTGTTACACCCCTTTTAAGCCATTAAAGGGTGTAACGCATTCTGTGAATGCGCCAAAGGTGTGTAACGCATTCCCGGAATGCGTTACACCCCTATTTTTTTTTCTGCAGCAACCGCCGTACCTTTTCCTCGGATTTTGTGCCGCCTGATCTATCATTCTCTGTGCTGCTTATCTTTCTTCAACAGACAGTACAAACACAGCAGATGACAGCATATACAAATATATACATACATATAATTCATATATATATATATAATTATTTAATTACGAATTTTAATTACAAGAACTTCAAAAATTCATAATAAAAAATCTATACATCCTAAAATTATAAGAAAAATACCCAGACGATCTACAACACTTGTAGAACCCAGATCAACATTCAAAATTATTCTGAGAAACGATTTCTCATCAGGCAAAATTAATCCATGATATAACTTGTAAAAATCATAATTAATTCATACAAGCACATAAAATTCTGAAATTTTTACCACAGATCTATATGCATACAACCTATGCTCTGATACCATTGTTGGATTTTTAACGCAGCGGGGTCATGGCAAAACACTTTTACACATACAAAATCCAAATAAAAGCATATAAATCGTGAATAAAAATTTGAGGGATCGAATCTAACCTTTAAAAATAATTCGGAGACAACGATCAGAGATCCTTAGCAGTTGCTCCTCAAGTGTGAAGCACTCCACCGGTATCCACCAAGAAAACGATGTTAAGGACGAGGAAGGAGGTGGAGAGAATTGGGTTTTCCAAACTTTTTGGGTTTTCGGGTTCTGGGGTTAGAATAAAATTAGGGTCTATAATAGTGTATTTATAGGCAAAATTTTCAGCTGAAATTTTCCCATAAATATTATTATTATTATCCCATTTATTATTCTCATTAATAATTAAAACACCTTTTAATCATTAATCCTTTTCTAAACACTTTAGAAATAATTCTCTCTCTTGATTTAATTTCCAAAAATTAAATCCTTTAATTAATAATATTAAGAACTTTTCTTAATTAATTTATAATCAATTAAATCTCATTTAATCAATTATTAAATTTGCCAATTAATTATTTATTTCATAAATAAATAATTATTAGCCATTATTAATTAATTCCTCCACCATTAAATCATTCTCTTTTTATGGTGTGACCCTGTAGGTTCAATATTAAGCCGGTAGTAGAAATAAATAATAATAAAACTATTTTATCATTATTTATATAAATTCTCTAATTTATTAAATATGATTAATTAATTAATCACATTCATTCTACATCGTGAGGGATACTTCTCAGCATATCGCGACTATCCGGATAATATGAATTCACTGCTTAGAATACCAAGAACCTATTCAGTGAATAGTTACCGTACAATAAACTCCTTCTACCCTACAATGTCCCGATTAAATACAAGGCATGGATCTCGTGTCAAGCCTATCTAATTTAATCACTTGCTTACCATTTACTATGCGTAGTTCTATGCAAATTAGAAACTCCTTTCTAATTTCATTCACTCTGGCCAGAGATTCCTGAACTAGCATAAGTGGATCAGCCTTGAACATTCGCTTCCTTCACTGGAAGGGGTAGATCCTTTATTGATCATACACTATCTTCGTGTACAAATTTCTATACCCAGAAGAGCCCTAATAATTGTCCCTAGAGACTAAGAACTAAACCAAAGCATAGTTCAGTGTACACAAGATGACTATGATGACCTCAAGTCTAAGGATACTTGTACAACTATCACTATGTGAACAACTGCTGACACGTGAGTGAACTCCATCAGTTGTTCAGCTGTGCGAGTCATGTTCAGTGAACTTATTCTATAATAAGCACCTACATACTAGCTATAGTGTCACCACACAAATGTCTATGAGAACAGACATCCTTCATAATGAAGCAAGCATAGTATGTACCGATCTTTGCGGATTATTAATTACCAGTTAGTAATCCTATGACCAGGAACTATTTAAGTTTAGAGTTATCATCTTTTTAGGTCTCACTATTATGATCTCATCATAATCCATAAAAAGCTTTACTCTAAACTATGGTATATCTTATTTAAACACTTAAATAGATAAAGCCCGTAATAAAAACAAAACAAGTCTTTATTAATATCAATGAAATCAAAACAAATTACCTAAAAGTTATTCCTAAATCCTAATACATGATTGGACTTAGGAAATATTCCTTTCACCAACAATCAACACATCATCATCAACACACTAACTCATCTCAATAACATCATGTTCTTGAGGCAACAACAATCAAACTTAAATCTACTTAACTAAACATTAATATTACAATAATACTCCCAACTAAACTATGTTTACAACTACATACTAAAAGGATCTTAAACTTAAATCTTAAATAAAGTTGGGTCAAAGATTTTTAACTTTCTTGAGAGCTTGATATGTGTTATTGATGATGGCGAAGTCTTGGAAGTGCTTAGTATGGTTTTTGGAACCTAAAACAACCATCAAAATCAAGAAACCAAAGAAGAGTTACTATCCATACTATTCATTATCAACTTTCCTGATTTTATTTCACCCATCAAACCTTGATAAAAAGAGCTCAAAGATTTATCTTACCTTAGTTCAGTTGGTAGGAAGATTGAGAATTAATGGGAGGATTTATCCATGGCTAGAGCTTGAAGTTTTGATTTTGATTTCTTTGTTTAATGTGAAGGGCCGAATGGGAGAGTATATGGGAGAGGGAGAGAGTTTTTGTGGTTGCTTCTTGGTTGCTTCTTGGAAATAATGCAAGTGGTATCTTGTATTGATTTTTATTCTCTAGTTTATATCCTAGGATTTGATATATGTTGGCAAATCTTAGACAAAACTAGTTAGCCTTTGGTAGATTACAAGCTAAGCCACTTGTTTAGCTCTCTTGCTCACTATTTGGTAGCCTTGGTTGATCATCCTACACCTTAGCTCACTATTTGATAAAGTAACCATGGTTACTTTCCTACCGTGGTTAGTTAGTGTGTTACATTTATTTAATTGTTTACGCGTTCGCTCGGTTGCTTAAACGTTTCCGTAATACTTTCTTGTAAATGGTTCGCGAAGTAATTCATTTCGTATTTATTCCTTATGTTTTGAATTATCATACTTGGATATAAATCCATAGGGTTTTAAATTTGTAATTATATTGTGATTCCTGTAATCCTCGATGATTCGTAAATATGGTCATTTTTCAAAGTTCATTTTCTTCGAAAACTAATAGCGTTTACATACACTCATTTGGTACGTATAATCATAATATCAACTTCGAATCTCTTTTTCTCATGCACAACATAGTGTGGGATAAAAAGTTTTTCCCGTCTGTCAGGGTTACTATTCATTTAGCATTTTACAAGGTTTCAAAAATTCAAGTTATTATATCACTATCCATAAAGGTCTGTTACCGATGTCAAAAATTTGGGTTCTTACAGCTAGATTCCTTATTAATCACTACAGTTTTTGGGAAACTGCAATGTGGCTAGGTTGGGTTACACACACCTCTCTCTCCTTATCCTTAGGGTTTCTTTGATATTCACCCTGTCCCTCACCAATCTTACTTCCCTTCACACTACCCTCTATAGTTTTAGTAGTTTTCGAAACTAGTCCTTTTTGAGAGGAAATAGAGTTAAGTCTTTGAGACTTGGATTTAGAAACTTTTGTTTTAGTGGCTTGGGTAGGCATCTGTTGGAGCAAACTCAGAGATGCCATGGCCACAGTTTTATGCAAAGAAATTTGTGGTAGAGAAGTAGGAGAGACAGAAGTATTTACCTCACTTACTTGAGGCCCCTCCATGATTGGCAAGTAGATTAGAGGAACCTCACTGAGGTTATTTTCCCTGTTCAAGTCAGCAGTAACTCTTTTTTCTTGAACCCAACAATCAAGCTTGTTGGTTGGGTTCTCAATGATAAGATCTTCATAAACAAAATTAGCTGGCAACATAAAGAATCTAGCATAATATATGTTTTTAGACCTTTTCTTAAGTTCTCTTAGTTTTTGACCTAACTCATACAAGAAAGACTCACTAAAATTATGATACTTATCACTAAGTAGCATATACAACATGTTAACAAGTGAGTAAGTTACTGCATCAAAATTGCTAATTTTTCCAGAAAAGACTTTAATAAAAAAGTCACAGAGAAATCTCCACTCCTTTCTAAGCCCTTTCTTCCTAACCTCACCTAGCTTGGCAGGGTCAAGAGAATAACCCATAGAAATAAGCATAGAGCTTACATCTGTGTCTGTGTGTGGAACTAGTGTATTATTTTCAGGCAATTGGAAACATGCTCGAATTACATCACTATTTATGCAGTAATTATTACCTTTAAGAGTGAAGGTAATGGTTTTATCCTGTGAGTTGTAAATAGCAGTAGTCCATATATCCTCAACCACTTCATAGTAGATGACCGGAGACTCCAGTATAGCATAATTCAGTTTGCAGCTTCGTATGAAATCCGTCATTTTGTGGTAGTCTTCAGAAGCAGCAATCTCCTTATTCACCAATGCTATGAAGTTGTTCTTTTTATAAACAACCCCAGTTTGAGACATAATCTTGACTACTAGTGCCATTGCTATGAGTGAAAGTAATTGCAGAGAAGGGGGGTTTTTCTTTGGAGATGGAAAGAATTAGAGAAATTTCCTGAGAAAGATAAAAGTAAAAGTGAAAATGAAATAGGCTTTTATACTTTCTCATAAATAAACGGTTAAAAAGTGAAAAGTAAAAATGAAGTAACCAATGAAATTAGCCCAAAATAGCCGTTTAAAAATAAAATAAACTGCCAAAATTCTAATGATTATCCATTGAAATATATTTACAGGTTGTAAGTAAATTCGACGGATAATGCCTAGAATTAACGGCTAAGATTGAGACCAATTCGATGGATAAGGATCAAACAATTATCCATCGAGATAAAAGTACCCAGTATAATATTTGATATTTCAACGGATGATAAAATTCAACATATATTCATTTTCAACTTATAATGAACATCCGTCTAGATGTAAATTCTGAGTTAGCCAAAATTTCATCTTTGACAAGAGACATCAAATTTTATTCTGGCTGCATTTCAAATTGCTTAGACATCAAAAAAAATTAAGAGTAATTAAGCATACCTAACTCACTTAACAACCTAGTAAAGGTAGATTCATAAAGTGGCTTGGTGAAGATGTCTGCAAGTTGCTTCTCACTTGGAACAAAATGAAGTTCCACAGTACCAGTCATGACATGTTCTCTAATGAAGTGGTACTTGATATCAATGTGCTTGGTCCTTGAATGTTGTACTGGATTTTCAGTAATTGCAATGACACTTGTGTTATCATAAAAAATGGGAATCTTATCTACCTGTAGACCATAGTCCAACAGTTGATTTTTCATCCATAAAATATGTGCACAACAACTACGCCATCAATTTATTCAGCCTCAGCTGTAGAAGGAGAGACTGAATTTTTCTTTTTACTGAACCAGGATACTAGCTTATTTCCTAGAAATTGACAGGTTCCTGTTGTACCTTTTTTATAAATTTTACAACTTGGATAATCTGCATCTGAATAACCAGTTAGATCAAAACCATAATCTCTAGGATACCAAATGCCAAGTTCTGGTGTTTCTTTGAGATATCTGAAAATACTCCTAATAGCTATTAAATGAGATTCTCTAGGATCAACCTGAAATCTAGCACAAAGACATGTAGTAAACAATATAGCTGGCCTACTGGCAACTAAATATAAAAGTGAGCCAACCATGCCTCTATAGCTTGAAATATTCACAGACTTTTCAGTAGTGTTTGATTCAAGTTTAGTGGCAGTGGCCATGGGAGTTTTTGCATATGTGCAATCCATTAAGTCAAACTTCTTTAAAAGATCATAATTATATTTGGTTTGACTAATGAATATTCCATCACTAACTTGCTTAACTTGTAAACCAAGAAAGTAAGTTAGTTCTCCCAACATGCTCATTTCATATTTACTTTGCATCAATTTGGCAAACTTTTTGCAAAGTTCCTCATCTGTAGAGCCAAATATAATATCATCTAAATAAATTTGAACAAGTATACTAGAGCCATTAACATTTTTAAAGAATAAAGTTTTAGCAATAGTACCTCTTGTGAAGTGGTTTTCTAAGAGAAACTTTGACAAGGTGTCATACCAGGCTCTAGGTGCTTGCTTCAGTCCATAAAGTGCTTTCAAAAGATAGTAGACATATTCTGGAAAGTTGGGGTCTTCAAAACCAGGAGGCTGACTAACATAGATCTCCTCCTCCAAATCTCCATTCAGAAATGCACTTATAACATCCATTTGATAGACTTTGAAATTGGCATGGGTTGCATAGGCTAGAAAAATTCTGATGGCTTCAAGTCTTGCAACAGGAGCAAATGTCTCATCAAAATCTATTCCTTCTTGTTGAAAATAGCCCTTAACAACCAATCTAGCTTTTTTCCTGACTACTATGCCATTTTCATCCATCTTGTTTCTGAATACCCATTTGGTGTCTATAGGATTATTTCCTTTAGGCTGGGGCACCAGCTTCCAAAATTTATTTCTTTCAAATTGGTTTAGCTCAACCTGCATAGCTAAAACCCAATCAGGATCCAACAGAGCTTCTTATACCTTTTTAGGCCCTTCCTGGGACAGAAAGCTGCTGTATAGACATTCATCCGTGTTTGCAATCTTGAAGATGCATCACCAATAATTAATTCAAAAGGGTGATCTTTAGTCCATCTTTTCTGTTAGGGTAGATTAGCTCTAGATGAAGAGGCCTCATAATTGTCTTGATGTGTGACTGAGGTTTGATTAGAATAAACTCCCCCCGAGTTTGTGGATCTATGACTTGAAGTTGGGGTTGATCCTGACTGTGATATGTTTTGACTTTCCGCTCCTATTGATGGCTCAACGGATGTTGATATTTGCCTCTCGAAGGATGATGTAGGTGGTCTCTCAACAGATGATGCACCTTGTCTGTCAACTAATGATGCAGGTTGTCTCTCAACGGATGATGCACCTTGTCTCCTGACGGATGTTGAATTATGTGCTTCATTTGTTATAGATTTTCTGTAGTATCCTTAGATATTATCTCTTGATCACTTTCATCATCACTATCATCACAAATTATCTCAACATTTTCAAATCTGAGGCTTTCATGGAAATCTCCAAATTATAGTCATTCAATCTTTTTATCAACAAACAAAACATGTACAGATTCCGTAACTATGTTGGTTCTGAGATTGTAGACTATGTATGCTTTTCCAACTGCATACCCAACAAAAATGCCTTCATCTGCTTTGGCATCAAACTTTTCATGCTACTCAGTTTGATTTCTTAAAATATAGCATTTGTATCCAAAAACATGAAGAAATTTTAATGTTGGCTTCCTGTTCTTGAACAATTGATAAGGAGTCATGCATTTTGCTTGATTGACCAAGGAAATGTTTTGAGTGTAGCATGCAGTATTTACAGCTTCTGCCCAAAAGTATGTAGTTAACCTTGATTCTTCCAGCATTGTCCTTGCAGCTTCAATAAGAGATCTGGTTTTCCTTTCCACCACACCATTTTGTTGTGGGGTTCTTACTACTGAAAACTCATGCATGATCCCATTCTCTTCAAAAAATACTCTCATCACAGAATTCTTGAATTCAGTTCCATTGTCACTCCTGATTCTTCTTACTTTGAGATCAGGATGATTGTTGACTTGCCTTACGTCATTGATGATGATTTCACTAGTTATATCTTTAGATTTGAGAAAATATGTCCAAGAGAACTTTGAGAAACCATCCACAATTACTAGGAAATATCTTTTCTTTGAGATGGACAATTTATTGACTGGTCCAAAGAGATCCATGTGCAGTAATTGTAAAGGTTCTTCAATTATTGAATCAAGCTTCTTTCTGAATGATGCCTTGATTTACTTTCCATTCTGACAGGCATCGCACGGTCCATCCTTTGAGAATTCCACTTTAGGAATGCCTCTTACTAAATCTTTCCTGACTAATTCATTCATAGTCTTAAAGTTAAGATGGGACAACTTCTTGTGCCATAGCCAACTTTCATCTTGACTTGCCTTGATGAAGAGAAAGTAACAGATTCTGCATTTGATAAGTTAAAGTCAGCTAGATACACATTTCCTTTTCTCACTCCAGTGAGAACCACTTTATTGCTTTACTTAATGGTCACAACATAGGCTTCAGAGTTATATGTTACTGAGTTGCCCTTATCACAAAGTTGGCTGATACTCAACAAATTATGTTTGAGTCCATCCACTAGGACAACTTCCTCAATGATGATATTGTCCTTTGAAATCAAGCCATATCCCACAGTATAACCCTTGTTTTTATCTCCAAAAATAATACTTGGGCCAGCTCTCTCCTTGAACTCAGTGAGCAGGGTGGAATCACCAGGCATGTGTCTTGAGCACCCAGTATCCAGATACCAGAGATTCCTTCTGTTTTCCTGCACACATCCAAATCAAATCAAGTTCATTTTGGTACGCAAGTTTCCTTGGGTCCTTCCTTGTTATCCTTTTTCTTAGGTTTCTTAGGCTTGTCCTCATTTGACTTAGGTATCTGAGATTCATCCTTAGTCATTTGAGTAGAACCTTTAAAACCATTCATCATTGCAATATTATCATGCACATATTGGTTAACATGATATGGCATACTATGTGCAAACATGTTATTTCATAATGACATGCTATATGGCATTTTTGGCATACTAAATGCAGCATAATAAGGATTAGGTGCAAATGGCAAATTAGCATATTATGCAGAGATGTTATGTGCAGGAAAGACAGGCAATTGTGATGTAGGCATATTGGAAAATGAGGAAGGTGCAGACATGGGTGCAGGCATAGCAAGTTTATAGTTAACAGACAAATGATTAACATTACCACACTTCACAAAGATTTTTCTAGGAGCATATTTATTAGGTGTGTAGTTGTTATGTTTGTTAATTCCTACTTTCCCATTCCTATTGTTCTTCTTTTTAGATTATGCTTTAACCTCCATTTTCTCCGATCTGTCATTCAATTGCTTGATTGACAGATGTCCTACATTAACTCTCTTGTTTCCCTTGATTTGACTTGTTTCTCCTGTAACAAAGTTCTTAGAAACTGATCCATAATTCTCATTTAACTTAGCTAGCTTGGCTTTGCTAACTGGCTTTTTATCACTCGATGGATGTGGTTCTTTGTCTTTCGACGGATAGACCTTTTTGTCATTCGACGGATAATCTTCATTATCCGTTGAATCCACATCCGTTGAGAGTCCTTCTACCAAACTAGAATCTAGTTTCTCTTTGCTCTTTTTCCAGGCTTCCTCACAGAAAGACTCCATACCTTGAACTTTGGTAATTTGAGCATGGACATCTCTAGATGATTTCCAAGCCTTAATTACCTCATGTTCTCGTTCAAGTTGCTTTCTTAAAATCTCCTCTTTCTTCAAGGATTCAGTCAGTTCTTCCTTGGCAATTTTACACTGTAATTTCAGTTTTTCAAACTCAATAAATTGAGTTTCTAACACTGTTAGGTCACACACACTGTAGAAGGGGGTTGAATACAGTGTTTACTACAATCAAATCGAATATAAGAACTCAAGTAACAGAACACAGATTTTATTCAACACAATAAACTCTGTTACAATATGGAACTGTCCTCTCTCAGTGATGAACAAATTATCATGAGAGCTTCTAGGGTTACAATGAATAATATTCTCGAATTTGATAACACATATAGTGTAAACCTTATGTCTGTGTTTATATACTACACAGTTATAAGATAATCTTCTAATTGATATCGAATACAATTCTGCTTCCTAATATATATCAATCAGTTATCTTTTCTTCCAAGTATTCTATTCTTCATAGAATTCCTTCTTCATGCATATCTCTTCTTGCGTTTGTCTTGATCTTCTTTCCTTTCAATCAGCCGCCTTCTTTATCTGAAAGTCTTCTTAAGTCCCGATATTATCTCCTGATAAATATCTCCTGATAACTTAAGTTCTGATAACTTAAGTTCTGATATCTTAAGTTCTGACTTCAGTATAAGTACTGATTTCCAGTTAAGTCCTGATTTGTCCTGTTAAGTAAAATTTGAAAACTAAACACAAATTATCATTAGACATGACATCACAAATATATCTAACAATCTCCCCCAACTTGTAAACTAGCATAATATACAAGTTCAACAGATATTTGATGATGTCAAAAACATTAACTATAAATGCATGAGAATTTGACTAGATAACTACAACTTACAGTCCTTATAGCTTTACCATCCTCAAGGTCTGATAACAGCTTCAGTCTGTATACACTTCAGAATTTAAGCAGTTGTAGATCTTTGACTTGGCTTCAATTTCTGATCTCTTTGATGTCAGGAGTTGTTCTGAGATAGTTCTTCAACAAACATCTCTCAGCATATTCAAGTTCATTGACCATCCTCCTTTTGCATCTTTCAGTTCAACTGTATCTTCACCAGTTTGAAAGATAGCAGCCCTGAGATCATTTATCTTAGCTTTCCTTATATCCTGATTCAGTCTGATCAGATATGCTTTGTTAGACTCTAGATTGAATTCCACAGCCTTATAACCCAAAAAAGTAGTTATGATCTTAGCAGTGTTAGGCTTCATTTCAACAATATCACCTTTGTGATCTCTGTACTTAGGAAAGTATGGGATGTCACACTTAACAGAGTAAAGCTTCTTCTGTCATTGAATATTTGATTTTAAATAATCTGCAGCACCATTTGTAGATCTTTTTTTACTTGAAGTAAAAATAGAACATGTTCCAGTTCTTCAAAATACTTCAGTGGAATAGCATTCTTCCTGATCTGGAATACCCTACCATCTGTCATAAAATATAACATGATGTGTTCTTTCAAAACAAAATGGTAAACCATTTGTACAGATTCAAGTTGATTCAATCTCTCAGGAGTTGCTCCTATACCTGGTTCACTTAAGGAAGTTGGATCATTGATGATATTATGTACTCTCTTCTCTTTAGAGCTACCCAATCCAGATTTATCTCTTGCTTCCTTTCCTGTAACAACTCTTGCTTCAAAACCACTTGTTGCAGTCTTCAAAGGTTGAGTTTGTTTAGCTTTGGTGAATCCTGGTAGGAGTATCTTTGAAGGTTTAATATGAGCAATGTCAGAGGTTTCCTTTTCCTTAACTTCTGATATCAAGTCAACTTGAGCTTTGTCAGAGGTTGCTTGCTTCACTGTCATATCAGAACTTACTACATCTTGACTCTGAACAACATGAGCCATGTTAGAGGTTGTTTGAGAAATCTTCTTTTTCATCAGAGTAAGACTAGCATCTTCTTCATCAGTTATTTCTTCATCCATGACTGGCATATAAACCCTTATAGGTTCATCAACTTTTTTTTTGCCCTTGGACCTTGGATCTACTTCCACTTATGATTTAGCTTTGGTTGCCTCAGAATTTGTTCTTTCCTTTATCACAATACCCTTAAGCTTTGGAAGTTTCTTTTCAGCAACAGAAGCTTTAGATTTTGTCTTGACACTTCCTGCTTTGAGTCTAGCTTCTTCTTCCTTTAGACTCTCAAAGTCCATTCCTGGATTTTCTTTAAGAAATAATTTCTTTGAAATTTCTTCATCAAGTTCCATATGTTCATCAAAACTTATCCTTTTACCAGTATCAGAAATTATTCTTCTCCCAGTATCAGAACTTGTTCCTTGACTTGTAATTCTAGCTTTACTTGATGAAAATCCTTTTCCTTGACCTTGACCTCTACCCTTATCAGAGTTTCCCTGGTCATCATTTCCATCATCCTTTCCCTTCAGTGTCTGAATAGATTTGCATTTGGACTTAATCACTTTCTCCCCCTTTTTGGCATCACCAGGTAAAAGAAGAGAGACAAGCAATTCCACTGAGGATTGGATCTCATTGAGTTGAGTTTGCTGAGAAGCTTGATTCTTTAGAATTTCATCAATCTGAGTTTGTTGCTTCTCCTGAGTTTTCTCAATGTAGGCAATTCTGTCAAAGGCAGGCTTGAAAAATCTGTTCTTTTCAAGTTTCACATTCATATCTTATTGGATCAAGGTTTCTTGAATTTTATTCACCTTGGCATAAGTTGTTGAGTGTTGACCTTGAAGGTGCCTAGTACTTAATGCAGTAACTCTCAGCTGTGCCTTGAAATCATTATTTATCAGCATGTCATCAGCTTTTGCCAGATGCTCAGCAAGAATCTTTTCAGTAGGAACAAAACTAACTGTGTTCCATTCCTTAGTCCACTATTTTCCTCTAGGAGTTTCACTCCTTATTCCACTCATTTCCTCTAGGAGTTTCACTCCAAGGTACTGGTGCTTCCTCTCTAACAAACTTCTTGATTAGATCAGCTTTATTAACTGTTTGTTGAGGTACATGTCCTGATGGACCAGCTACATCAGCATCTAAATTGGCAGCAGCTTCACCAGTAATATCCTCATTGGCAGTATCAGAACTTGTAGATCATGCAGTATCAGGATCCTCTGATAAAATAACAGTATGTGAGGCTATAGAGGCTTCAACATCATCCTCTAAATTTTGATCTGCAGCTAAGTTCTGATCAACATCCACATTTTGATGCTCACCTAAAATCTGATCTTCAGCATCTAGATCCAGAATTGGTGTTGATGGAATATTGGCATTGAAATCAGCATCCAAAATTGGTGTTGTTGGTGGAGTGAGTTGAGTTGGTGGAGCTTCCAAGTATAGAATCTCAGGCACATTCAAGTTGTGAATGTCAATTTCATCACTTTTACCTGGATCTGTAGTGTGTACTTGTTCAATTATAGGTGACACAGGAGGAAGTGATTTAATAATAATTGGTTCTGTTGGGATTAGAGATTCCTGACCCCCTTCCTTAGCTGCTTCCTCATCTTCTGACTCAACTGTGTCCCTGTGAGTTCTTTGCTTTTTCATTTTCTTCACGGGTGGAGACACTGTAGGAGCTTTATCATCAGGATTTAGCTTTCTAAGCCTTTTGAGAGGCCTAGAACTCCCAGTTACAGTATCTTTCTGAGAAGAGACCTTCTCAGCTTCTACAACAACAGGTTCTGATATGGGAACCTGTTCCTCAGTATCTGATTCATCTCTCAGAATAATTCTCCTTTTCTTCTGTTGAGACTGAGGCACAGTCTTTGTCCTCTTTGGTTTGGAAGATGAAGGCTTCATTGTAGGAGCTGAAGGTTGAGGTTGAGTTGACCGTGTTGGTTCGAAAAATGTCCTGATGGGGGGTTGAGATGGTTGAGGTTGAGAAGTTTGAGATGTTGGTGTAGTTGTGGTAGGTACTAATGGAGTTTGGGTTGGTTGTGATGAGTTGGTGGGTTGGAAATCAGGATAGACAGATGTGTATGTATGTGGATTAGCATTTACCAATACTTGTTTTACAGACTGAGGTATCTGTAAGGGTCTAACCACTTGTTTCTTATTGTTAGCATTTAACAAATCATTAAAATCCCTTTTTGCGAGCTTAAAGGGTGGAATTAAATTAGTGGTAGGTTGAGGTTCATCAGCACAATAAAAAGTATATATAAGCTGACAGAATCTAGCATAGTATACTACATTCTTATCCTCTTTCATCCTATCCCCTATGAAACCTAGCACAACACTTGCAAAATCAAAGTGAGTTTGATGAATAAGAGCATACCCGATTTGCTGACTCATGATGGGAATAACATCAAAGTTGGAGCACTTGTTGGCGAATGCCTTGGTGATACAATCAAAGAAAAAGCTCCATTCCTTCCTGATATTGGATCTTTTCAGTTGTCCAAACTTTCCCAAACTTTTCTCATAGCCCAGACTGGCCATAAGCTGCTGTAGAACAGGGTCCTCCACTGTTGAGAATGTACAGCCTTTTGGTAAGTGAAGAGCTTTATGAACTGCTCCAGGAGTAACCACATACTCAACATCATTTACTTCAAATACGATGCTTGGAGTACCAGTAGCACCACCATCATCAAAAAGCCCAGTCCGCCAAAACGTCAATACTTGGCTTGAAATAGTTTGAGGTTGGGTCAAAGCATACCCAATATCACTATTTGCTAAGAAATCTTGCACAAAGTGCAAATCTGATGGAGCTTCATCCTTGTTCAAGATTGCAGCATAGTTATTTGGTACAAACTTGGCTCCATCAATAATTAAATCCTTGGGCGCCATCAGAAATAAGTAAGAAATTAGAGTGCCTGTAAGGTGTTTGAGAAAATGTCTGTAAAGAAAACCGTCAGAAAATGTGAGAGAATAAGAAAAGAGAGAGAGTGAATAGAATAAAAATATGAATAAAAGATTTGAAAATCTTTTATCTCTTTTACTTAGACAACCCACGTTACAGCAGTTAATGAGAAGTGGAACAGACCTTTACACATGTCAAGCATGTAGCAGTTAAGGCAAAAGTTAATGGGCACGGTAAATAAGCAATTATTACTTTGCACGTTCAGTTTTTAAAAAAAAATTGTTCCCACTAAACAAATGATCATTACTGCTTTATCTCACATAAACCAATATTCTGAAAAAAAATATGACCGTTGAAGTAATGACCAAAAATAAACCAAGTAAATAAATAATGTCACGTCAGCATCAGAACTTGATTATTATCAGGATTTAAAAGTCATCAGAATATGGCTCCTTAACTCGAAAAGTGAATTTTTATTCCTGTAATTCTTCACACAAATACTTATATGGGTACATCAGAACTTAATCATCAGAACTTCCATCAGAACTTGTCCTCGGAATTTATGCAACTAACACTTAGACTGTTCATCTAAAATAACATTTATCACCACAGTAATTTCATCATTCAAATAGAGTGTATGTGTGTGCATTAAGCTAAATATCAGACAAAGAGGAAAGTCTGATTCACTTCAGTACATCTTAAAAATAAGGCATAACTAAGAACTTTACTCAGAATATGTCATTATTCTGAAGTCTACTATAGAATGAGTTCATGCATGAGTCCACGTCAACTGTTTTGTGCTCATTTTATGCATCTTTTGAAATTTCATTTTACAGTGGCTTCTCAGTGTAAGTGAGTCACGATTGCTTATCAGAATTTATGCTATTATCAGAGTATTTCTCCAGTAATTAGAGAATGTGAAAAGTCACCAAGAAAATTTTATTATGCTTTTCTAATGCATATTACTTAATATCAGCAATGCACTTAGGTCTTCCCTTCCACATTTTTACTCTAGATCTCAAAGGAGTACCGTATTTTTATTTCATTTCTTTTTCTTTTGATAAGTGAGGCTTATCAGTACTTAGTACATCCATCAGATTTACTAACATAAGAACTTAACAGATAAGAAGTACCATTCTAGTTTTTGACTTAGTAATAAGATACACAAAGTAAACATAACTAAGCTCAATATCAGAATTTGCTTGTGTAAAAAGATTTCCACATAAACAATTACTTCAAACATGGGATCTTTAGTATATTAAAGACTACTAGGTTAGCATCTAGCACAGTTATCCTCATTGGATTGAATAGTCACAAAAACATTTATATTACTATCAGAGTTTAGAAATTCACATCAAACAACAATCAGCACTTAAGCAAATTTCAATTTAAGCACTGAATACACAAAGATAGTAATATCTGTTAATACTGATCATAAAGTCTGATGTATCAGAACATAAACTAGCCAGATTTAGAGAAAGAACCTGAAACCATTCCAAGTTCATTTACCAATCTTGTAAAAGTAGCTTCACACAGTGGTTTTGTGAAGATATCTGCTAGTTGTTGATCTGTTGGAACAAAATACAATTCCACTGTACCTTCCATCACATGCTCCCTTATGAAGTGGTACATAATGCTGATGTGCTTTGTCATTGAGTGTTGAACTGGATTACCTGTCATAGTAATAGCACTTTGATTATCACAGTAAATAGGGATTTTAGAATATGTTAACCCATAATCCAGTAACTGATTCTTCATCCAAAGAATCTGTGCACAACAGCTTCCTGCAGCAATGTATTCTGCTTCTACAGTTGATATGGAAATTGACTTTTGTTTCTTGCTAAACCAAGAAACCAATCTGCCTCCAAGAAATTGGCAGCTTCCACTTGTGCTTTTCCTGTCAATTTTGCATCCTGCAAAATCTGCATCTGAGTAACATATTAGCTTAAAGTCTGATTCTCTAGGATACCACAATCCCAGATCAGCTGTACCCTTAAGGTACTTGAAAATTCTTTTCACAGTTGTTAAGTGAGGTTCTCTTGGATCTGCTTGAAATCTTGCACAAAGGCAGGTAGCATACATGATATCAGGTCTACTTGCAGTTAGATAGATTAATGAGCCAATCATACCTCTGTAATCAGTAATATCTATTGATATACCAGTATCCTTATCCAATTTTGTTGCAGTGGCCATAGGATGGGATGCACTTGAACAATCTTGCATTCCAAACTTCTTCAACAAATTTCTGGTGTACTTAGATTGACAAATAAAAGTTTCTTCTTCATTCTGCTTGATTTGAAGGCCCAGAAAATAGCTAAGTTCTCCCATCATACTCATTTGATATCTTGACTGCATCAGTTTGGCAAACCTTTTGCAAAGTCTGTCATTTGTAGAACCAAAAATGATATCATCAACATATATCTGCACCAAAAGTAAGTCCATTCCATGGTTAAGATAGAATAAGGTTTTGTCAATTGTCCCTCTGTTAAATCCATTTTCCAGAAGAAACTGAGCTAATGTCTCATACCATGCTCTTGGAGCTTGCTTAAGGCCATAAAGTGCTTTATCAAGCCTGTAGACATGATTGAGAAATTTGGGATCTACAAAGCCTGGAGGTTGTTCAACATATACATCCTCTTCCAATTCTCCATTAAGAAGAGCACTTTTCACATCCATTTGAAAGACTTTAAACTTCTTGTGAGCAACATAAGCCAAAAATATTCTTATGGCCTCCAATCTAGCAACAGGTGCAAATGTTTCATCATAATCAATTCCCTCATATTGAGAGTATCCTTTTGCAAGCAGCCTTGCTTTATTCCTTGTAATTATGCCATCACTATTAGTTTTGTTTACGAACACCCACTTTGTACCAACAACAGATCTGTTCTTTGGTCTTGGAACTAGGGTCCAGACTTTATTTCTTTCAAATTCATTTAACTCTTCCTGCATTGCTTGCACCCAATCAGCATCTTAAAGAGCTTTTTCCACTTTATTTGGTTCAGTCTGAGATAGAAAAGAAGGATAGAGACATTCATTTGATGTAGCTATTCTAGTTCTGACACCTGCTTCAGGATCTCCAATAATCAAGTTAGGTGTATGAGCTTTCGTCCACTTCCTTGCAGATGGAAGGTTGTCTCTAGAACTGGATGCTCCCCCATGATCCATGCTGTCTCCATCAACATTTTCTGATGCTCCCCCTGAAATTATGCTCTCTGAGTTGGATCCTTCAGAATTTGAGTTTCCAGAAATATCAGAACATGAGTTTCCAGAATTATCAGAACTTGGCCCATCAGAATTTGATGAATCAGAACTTGAAGAGCCTGTTGTAGATTCTGATGCTTCTTGAGATGTGGTTGGATCTTCAATATGCTCCCCCTGCACAGGTGCATCTTTCTTTGGTGTAGTCACCACAGTTTCAATAACATCCGAGTTTAATCCATCAGAGTTTGCGATATCAGAATTTAGACTGTCAGGATTTAGACTGTCAGGATTTACAGAATCAGAATATAAAACTTCATTTTCAAATCTCAGCTGATCATGATCATTGAAATCTTCAAGTCCATTAATCTTCTTATCATCAAAAGAGACATTGATAGATTCCATGATAACCCTTGTTCTTAAATTGTAGACTCTGAAGGCTTTTGTGGAAAGTGGATATCCAACAAAAATTCCTTCATCAGCTTTTAGATCAAATTTGGATAGTTGTTCAGGATGAGTCTTAAGAACAAAACACTTGCATCCAAATACATGAAAATACTTCAGAATTGGCTTCTTTTTCTTCACCATCTCATATGGTGTCTTTCCACGCTTGTTGATAAGTGTTGCATTCTGAGTAAAACAAGCAGTCTGCACAGCTTCAGACCAAAAATAGGTTGGTAACTTTGCTTCATCAAGCATAGTTCGTGCAACTTCAATAACAGTTCTATTCTTTCTTTCAACAACTCCATTTTGCTGTGGAGTTCCAGGAGCAGAGAATTCCTGCTTTATTTCATGGTCTTTGCAGAACTCTTCCATAATCAAATACTTGAACTCAGTGCCATTATCACTTCTTATGATTTTTACAGAGTCTTTGACCAATTTATCCAGTTGTTTGACATGATCAATCAAGATAGATGCAGTTTCACTTTTTGTGTGCAAGAAATACACCCATGTGTATCTGGTGAACTCATCCACTATGACCATAGCATATTTCTTCTTTGCAATAGACATGACATTCACTGGACCAAATAGATCAACATGTAGTAGGTGATAAGGATCAAGAATTGAAGATTCAGTCTTGCTCTTAAATGAAGATTTTCTTTGTTTTGCCTTTTGACAGGAATCATAGAGGCCATCAGGAGCAAATACTGATTTTGGCAATCCTCTCACAAGATCTTTCTTGACCAGTTCATTTATATTGTTGAAATTTAAATGAGAGAGTTTCTTGTGTCAATTCCAGCTTTCTTCAATTGATGCTCTACTTAACAGATAGATTGCAGAACCATCAGTACCTGTTGAAAGCTTGGCTTCATAAATCTTACCATGCTTATATCCTTTCAAAACAACTTTGCCTGTAGATTTGCTTACAACTTCACAGTGTTCTTCAAAGAAATCCACATGATAACCTCTGTCACAGATTTGACTAACACTTAGAAAATTATGTTTAAGTCCTGAGACAGGAGCTACTTTTTCAATGATGACATTTCCAAGATTGATATTGCCATATCCCAAAGTTTTTCCCATGTTGCCATCTTCATAAGAAACACCTGGGTCAACTTTCTCCATAAAGTCTGATAGCAGGGCTTTATTTCCAGTCATATGTCCTGAACATCCACTGTCCAGAACTAGGATGTTTTTCATGTTGCCCTATAATCACAAAGACCACTAATGATTAGTTTTAAGGACCCAGACTTGCTTGGATCCTTTGGCCTTATTAAGTTTGTTAACATTTGCAGCGGATTTAGCATCAGAGTTTATGTTAACAGTTTTCTTATCAGAATTTACAATATCAGACTTTGCATCAGAACTTACACTAGAAGGAATAATTCTAACTTTCTTTAAAGAAGGTTTTATTTGATAATAATCATAGTACAAACTATGATATTCCTTATAAGTATAAATGGAATGCCATAAACTACCACAATGAAAACAAGGATTTTGTGGCCTATATCTAACAGAATGACTCTTAACTCCTGACTTTGAAGGTAAGGAGTTTATGTTCTTACTCTTCCTGCAAAACGAAGCCAGATGGTTAGAATTTCCACAGTTATAACATTTCTTTCTAGGAGCATTAGGAACACACTTATAATCATTTCTTTTATTCACACATTCCTTTCCATTCCTATTTTTCCTAGGTGGCTTTACCTTTTTACATTCTTAACATCTTACAGCTTATGCTTAAGCTGCTTCTTAGTCATTAAGCCTATGTTAACTTCAGTTGGCTTATCCTGTTTTGGTTTGTCAGAAGTTAATTTCTCTTTAACTTCTGATTTATCAATATCAGACTTTACAGCTACAAACTTAATAGGATTTACCTTTGGCTTTTGTTTAACAACTATAGGCTCAATTTCCACAGTTCCTTTGTCATTCTTATCATCTCCATAACCTAAACCCTCTTTCCAGTTTCCACTACTTAACAAATTCTGAGTTATTCTGCCAGAGTTAGTCCAAGTCCTGATAATCTCTCTTTCCTTTTCAAACTCAGTTTTTAGAGATTCATTCATTTTAAGTACTTCATCCCTAACATAAAAGGCATCATCTCTATCTTTCTGAGTTTGATGGAACATGACGAACTCTTTTTCTAAATAATCATTCCTCTTTTTATAAGCAAGATTTTCAGAAGTTAATCTTTCACATGTTAAAGTTTGATCTCTATAACTAATGAACATGGTTTTAAGATATCTTCTCAACTCAGTAATATCATCAGTATGAAAGGCATAAGTAGTTTGAGGTACCTTTAACTCAGCAGCATCAGAACTGCTATCAGCATTTGCCATTAAGGCATAGTTCACCTCACTTTCAGAATCTGAAGTGTCTGTCCAGCTTTTCTCCTTTGTGACAAGAGCCTTGCCTTTGTCACTCTTCACTTTCTTGAAATCAGGAGATATGTGGCCTTTCTCACCACAGTTGTAGCATTTGACATTTGAGTAATCTCCTTTGTCATACTTTCCTTCTTTTCCTTCAGATTTTCAGAAACCTTTCTTATCAGAACTTGCACCTTTTTTGGAAAATTTCTTTCCCCTTCTGAATTTCCTGTATGCAATCTTTGTGATTCCTTTCACCATAAGAGCACACAGCTTCATCATCTCTTCATTAGGGTCCATCTCAGTTAAACTTTCAGTTTCTGAGTCATCACTACTATCAGAACTTGATGACTCAGTATCAGACTTTGTGATGAGAGCTTTTCCCTTGCCTTTCCTTGAGGCAGTTACTTTGGGAACTTCCTCCTCAGCCTTAAGAGCAATTGTCCTTGACTTTCTTCCATGCCTCTTGCTTCTTTGTTCCATCTCAAGTTCATGAGTCTTGAGCATCCTATAAATTTCATCAAGAGTTGTTTCATCAAGTGCATAGTTGTCTCTTATAGTGGTGGCCTTCAAATCCCAACTTTCAGGAAGAGCTAACAGGAATTTAAGATTTGAATCTTCAAGATCATATTCCTTGTCCACTAGTGCCAAATCATTCAAGAGTTTGACAAATCTGTCATATAAACCAGTTATTGACTCATCGGGCTTTGAGTCAAAGTGCTCATACTCTTGAGTGAGTATAGTCTTCCTGTTCTTCTTGATTGCATCAGTTCCCTGACACCTTGTTTCCAAAGCATCCCATATCTCCTTTGCAGTCTTGCATTGAATTACCCTGTTTGACATGACATTATCAATGGCACTGTGCAACAAGTGTCTTACCTTTGCATCCCTGGCAATAGATGAGATATCTTCAGCAGTATAATCACTTTTCTCCTTTGGTACAGACTTTGCTGGCTCACCTGTAACTACAACAGAGAGTTTTGTTGGCATATGTGGTCCTTCATAAATTCTGTCAAGGTATTCTGGATCCGTAGCTTCCAGAAACATAGCCATCTTCACTTTCCATATGGGGTACTCAGAAGGTCTTAGTATGGGAACTCTAATAGTCTCATATCGACTGTGGATTTGAGTTTTTGGAGTTTCTTCAGTTTTGGCGGACTTGGTTGGAGTTTGTTCTTCTTCAGACATGATTTTTTTTTAATCTTAAACTGTATGTATGTTAATAGATAGCTCTGATACCACTTGTTAGGTCACACACACTGTAGAAGGGGGTTGAATACAGTGTTTACTACAATTAAATCGAATATAAGAACTCAAGTAACATAACACAGATTTTATTCAACACAATAAACTCTGTTACAATATGGAAATGTCCTCTCTCAGTGATGAACAAATTATCATGAGAGCTGCTAGGGTTATAATGAATAATATTCTTGAATTTGATAAGACATATAGTGTAAACCCTATGTCTGTGTTTATATACTACACAGTTACAAGATAATCTTCTAATTGATATCGAATACAATTCTGCTTCCTAATATATATCAATCAGTTATCTTATCTTCCAAGTATTCTATTCGTCATATAATTCCTTCTTCATGCATATCTCTTCTTACGTTTGTCTTGATCTTCTTTCCTTTCAATCAGCCGCCTTCCTTATCTGAAAGTCTCCTAAAATCCTGATATTATCTGAAAAATATCTCCTGATAACTTAAGTTCTGATAACTTAAGTTCTGATATCTTAAGTTCTGACTTCAGTATAAGTACTGATTTCCAGTTAAGTCCTAATTTGTCCTGTTAAGTAAGATCTGAAAACTAAACACAAATCATAATTAGACATGACATCACAAATATATCTAACAAACACATTATTTCTTTCACTCAAAAACAAATTGTTCTTATAATCTTAGTGTTTTCTTTAGTGAGAGATATGAGAGTAACACACAAATGATATAATTCTGTTGACCTGTCATTTATAGCATCATTACACGCAGCTTTAGGTAAATATGCTAGATTGGTAGTGATTACCTGATTGCTTGAAGAACTGACTTCTGCTTCATCGGATTTGGCCATAGGTGCTAGATTGACATAGCTTGTATCCTCATCCTCATCTAATCCATCAGCAGCCCAGTCATTTCCTGAGTTAGAAAAGCCCTTTCCTTCTGTTTGAGCAGTTCAAAGTACTTCTTTTTATAATCCACAAGCTCAAACTTCTTTCTATCAGAATCAGGCTTTCTACATTCACTTGAAAAATGACCACTCAAGCCATATTAGAATTTTGACTTATCAATCATGTTTATGTTTGGCTTGGATGCTCCAAAATTCTTCTTGAATTTGATCTTGGAAAACCTTCTGGATAGAAAATCCAGATGTTCATTATATCATCCATATCATCTTGACTAAGATGGTCTTCATGTTCAGCTACTAGCCCTTTTTCCTTTGCCTTCACAAAATCTAGGGTTTGGTGTAGATTCCACAGCTTCTACCTTCACCTCTTTCTCTCTCTCTTTCTCAACAACTAATGCAATGGATCCTCCCTTCTTCATTCCTTTTTTCCAGCTGCTCATGCTTCTCTATCTCAAGCTCATAGGTCTTTAGAATTCCATACAATATATACAAAGTAAATTCCTTGTAATCCTGGGAAATTCTGAGAGATACTGTCATAGGCTTCCATTCCTTTGGTATAGATCTAAGGAATTTGAGGTTTGAATCCTTTTTCTGGTAGATTTTTTCCATGCAGCTTTAGAGCGTTTAGAAGTTTGTGAAACCTACTAAAAATGTCAACGACTCACTTTCTTCACTATAAAAATGCTCATACTGCTGAATCAAGAGTTGCATTTTGTTTTCCATCACTTGCGCAGTTCCATCACATATAACTTGAATTGAATCTCAGACATCTTTAGCAGTTTTGCAGTTGATAATGTTGTCAAACATGTCACCATCAACTTCATTAAACAGAATGTCCATAGCCTTCTTGTCCTTGTCGACTTTCCATGTATCTTGATCAGACCACTTTGCTCTAGGCTTTAGGATAGACTGCTTATTTCCTGTAGCAGCTCTCATAGGAACATGAGGGCCTTTCTCAATACATTCCACATAGGCTTCATCTTGAGAGAGGAGATACAGGTGCATTTTCACCTTTCAATGGTGATAGTTGTCTTTGTCAAGAAATGGAATTTTTACTCCAACATCTTTTTTGCTCATCTTCTTAGTTGTTGTGATATTTAAACTCTTTGTACTTCAAGAGCTTGCTCTGATACCAATTATTATTCCCAAACAATCTAACAAAGAATTATAGAAGGGGGGGTTGAATGTAATTCTGGGTTCTTTTCAATTTTAAGAATTGTTCTATCTTAAATATATAAATGTGTTTGATTAAGCTAAAGTGCGGAATGAAAATATTGAAGTAATCAAACAAAAAGCAATTAAACACAAGTGTTTAAAAACTTTCTGGTGGATTGAACTTTTCCATCGGTGATATATATAAGATCGAGAACTATGTGATACAAAGATTGTACGCAGATGCTTACGAGTAGAATTACAAGAATACAGGGAAATTCTTCACAGATATAGCTTTATCTATTTCTCCTTTCCAAATGCTTTCTTACCTACTTGATCCTATTCTACTTGCTACCCTTGGTGTATATATCACCAAGTTACATGATAAAAACACAAACTAATAAGACAAAAGTTTCTTAGTCTAATTACATGCTTCTTCATTTCTCTATCCAGCATCTTTGAATATCTTTAAGTTATTATGGAAATGGACATGCTTCTTTGTTCACTAAAACCTGTAAATAGACTGCCACATTCAATTTGCATCCAATCAACCCATGTGACTGCCAAGTCACTATCAACTGCAATTTGAATTTAAACATCCATTGAAACTATGTTAAATTATCCGTCGAAACTTCATTGGATCATCCGTTGAATATGACTTGGGTCATCCGTCGAAACCTTGCAGAATCATCAGTTGAAAATCTTCCATAGTAGTTAACTCCATTTCATTTATGCAAAATTACAAGGAATCTAATATATATAATTAGCTACAAAAATACTAAATAAATCTACTAATGTGTTTTGTTTAACTTATCATCAGGTACACAACATATTCCTAATAGATACCAATTGTTATTCCTAAACAATTTAACAACTAGAATTACAGAAGGGGGGTTGTATGTAATTCTTGGTTTCTTGTCGATTTTAAGAACTTCTCACAAATATAAATATAACTGTGTATGAATATGCAAGTGTGGATAAGAGTTATTAAAGTATTCAGACACAAAGTAAGTAAACAAGAATGTTTAAAAACTTTCTGGTGGATTGTTGTTTCCACCATATATATATATATATATTGTAGAAGATCCCTGTGATTCTAAAAAGCACACGGCTGTTTACAATTGAATTTACAAAGAGAGAACTAAGAAATTCTTAACAGATTGTGCTTTTTATATTTCTTAGTTCTTTCAATCGATATTTTTCTACTTTCTACTCTTGGTTTTTATATTACCAAGTTACATGTGAAAAAGACAAACTAATAAAACAAAACTTTCTTGGTATAATCACATACTCCTCCATTTCTCCATCCACCATCTTTGTATTTCTTCAAGTTAGCATGGAAATGCTTCTTGATCTTCATAAACCTGATTACAGGCTTCCACATTCCTTTTGCATACAACCAACCCATGTGACTGTCAAGTCACTATCAACTGTTTTTTTGAATTTGATCATCCGTTGAAACTCTGATGGATCATTCGTTGAAACCTTATTTTATTATTCGTTGAGAGTATGGTTGATCATTAGTTGAAACTCTAGTTCATCATCCGTTGAAGCCTTGTGGAACATCCGTTGAGAGCATCTCCATAGAAGTTGACTCTATTTCACTTATGCAAAATTACAAGGTATCTAATATATACAATTAGCCCACCTATTTTACATATCATACTAGAAGTCAACATGACTTAGAATATCCTACAACTTTTAATTCTCTAAGACATTACAGTACACAGGAATGTGCTACACAAACTTATTTAAAGCATTACCTACTCTTTCAACGGATGACAATTAGGATTATCCGTTGAAAGCTACAAATCACTTAATTAAATCTACTAAGGTGTTTTGATAAATTATCATCAAGCCTACAACATATACCTAACAATAATGGCTATGTGCTTGGCTTAACTCAAACTATACATATATTGAGCTAATAAATTAACATTGGCTTATGAAAACAAGTTCAAATTTTTATCTATCTCTAATAGTCTTTTTTTTTCTTTTGGGGACTTTGAGATATTCGGGCACCAACTTAAAATTCTTCGGTCGCTCTGAGGTATTCGAGCACCAACTTACAATTTTATATACACTCTGAGATATTCGAGCACCAACTTACAATCTTATGGGCACTTTGAGATATTCGAGCACCAACTTATAATCTTATGGGTACTTTGAGGTATTCGAGCACCAATATACCTTAATACCATTTTTTGTACTTTTATTGTAATAGCACATAACTACTTTATATTATTTTACTCAACTAAAATATTTATTCCATTCATCCCATCTTAATATATTTAAAGTCGGGATGTTACATCCTTCCCCTGTTAAAGTAATTTCGTCCTCGAAATTCGAACCCGCTACGTAACTTTCATATCATATATGTTACTACTTCTCCCGAACACGTCTATAAATTTCTAATAAAAAGAACTTAGCCTTTCTTCTCAATTTGTTTCTCATAATCATCTCGATGTTTGCAAGATCATCCAAAAATTCTTTACTTGAAGTTACATGTTCACTAAAATGTATTCTTTTTCACCAAAATTTACATTTAGAGAATTTGGTATATCTTCTTTTTTTTCTTTCAAAATTGTAGTTCTTGTAACACCCCCAAATCCGGGGTCGGGGATCCGGGTTGTCACGAGTTCCATTTCCCTTAGTAACACTCAATCTTAATAAATAGCCAACTACTGCGCACTGTGACCCCACAATATACAGACACACCACAAGTTATAGTCTCAGAGATGAATACCAAAAATAAAACAAGTCATTTTATTCCACAATTATAAACCATTAAACCTTAAAAGGGTTTCTGAATAATTTACATATTCCTTGCCATTATTACAATTCATATAGATACATAAGTCTGGTGCATCAAAAGTTGGAGGCCTAGCATATTGGTAATTCCTACCTCAGCTACAGCGGCATCAACGCTTCCAGAAACTGCGGAACGTTTTCTAACCGCTTGCGAATTGAAAGCTTGGTCATGTTCATCTTTGCTATCTGTTGTTGTGTTGTTAGGAATATGTGTATCAGTTTGATGATAATTTAAACAAAAGACTTAAGTAGAAATCTAGTGATTGTAGCCTCAACGGATAAGACCATCTTGGCTATCCGTTGAAGGAGTAGCTTTATTTAGCAATAAGTTTAGTATTGTAGCACATTTCATTCTCTGGTTTCAAGTTGTAATTCTTAGATGTTGTAGGAAATTATCAGTCATGTTGACTACTAATAGATATACAAATAGGAGGGCTAATTGTAAATATTTCATGCCTTGTAATTTTGTATAAGTGAAGAAGTATCAACGGATATTGAAGACCTTCAACGGATAAGAAACAAAGCTTCAACGAATGTCTCTAATGCTTCAACGGATAATATCCATCAACGGATAAGTGCTTCAACGGATAAAGACTTCAACTGATAATGCATCAACGGATAAAGCTTCAACGGATAAAGCCTCAATGGATAAGGCATCAACGGATGAAAGCTTCAATGGATGCTTGGTTCATTAGCAGTTGATAGTGACAATTCACAAGCTGACAGAGGCACATTGGTTGACAGAGACAAACTGGAATGTGGAAGCCTCTAGGAGGAATCAAGAAAATGCAGCATTCCCATTCTGATGCAAACAAGGAAGTATTCAAAGATTCACAGATTATCCTAGATTGCATTGGATAGAGAAATGAAGAAGAAACATGTGAAGAATCCTTTCAATTGTATTTTACAGTTTTGTCTTCACTTGTAAACTTGGTGTTATATAAACCAAGTAGCAGCTAGTAATTAGATGTGAATTTTCCTAAGCTGTTTAGAAATATCAAGAGAGAAAATCATCTAGTTTGTACTAGGAAGCAGCTGTGATTTAATTCTTTGAATCACAGATTTTCTGAAATAACACATCTCTGGTGGAACAACAAATCCACCAGAAAAGTTTTTAAGTTCTTTGTGTTCTTTACATTTGTGTTTGAATATATATCTGTCTGTATCAGCTTCAAGCAATTCACACACATTTGTTCACTTAAACACTTAGCCTTAGAAACTGCTCAAAACTTGAAAAAGTTTTGAGATTTACTTTCAACCCCCTTCTGTAAATCTCATTGTTAGTCCACTGGGAATAACAATTGGTATCAGAGCAAGCTCTTAACATACAAAGAGTTTAAAGATCTATTTTGCTAACATCATGAGTGCACAGAAGAATCCTCCTGCTACCATCATGAGTAGGAAGGATATTGGTATAAAGATCCCAGTCCTGGAAAAAGATAATTATCATCACTGGAAAGTGAAGATGCATTTACATCTTCTTTCTCAAGATGAAAGCTACATCAACTGTATTGAAAATAGTCCTCACATCCCTCACAAAGTAGCCACAGCTGCTACTGCAACAGTTGTTGTTGGACAGTCCATTCCCAAGCCAAAAGCAGAATGGACTATTGAAGACATGGAAGAAATCCGCAAGGACAAGAAAGCCATGAACATTTTGTTTAATGGCTTAGATCAAGATATGTTTGACAATGTCATCAATAGCCAAACTGCAAAGGAAGTTTGGGATACTGTACAAATCATCTGTGAAGGTACTGAGCAGGTCAGAGAGAACAAGATGCAGCTTCTTATTCAACAGTATGAATATTTTCACTTTGAAGAAGGTGAATCATTAAATGATACTTTCAACAGATTTCAGAAACTGTTAAATGGATTGAAGCTGTATGGTAGAGTGTACCAAGTCAAGGATTCCAACTTAAAATTTCTTAGGTCTCTGCCAAAGGAATGGAAGCCCATGACTGTCTCTTTAAGAAATTCTCAAGATTATAAGAACTTCACACTTGAATGATTATATGGAATTCTGAAGACTTATGAACTTGAAATGGAGCAGGATGAGCTGTTGGAAAAGGGAAAGAGAAAAGGAGGAACAGTTGCTCTTGTAGCTGACAGTGAGAAGATGGAAGCCAGGAATGAGGAGAAGACAATGCGAAGTCTCAAAATTGGCACAAGCAAATCAGAATCAAGCAAGGGTAAAGAGCAAGCAACTGAGGATGAAGATAATTCCAGTCAGGATGACTCTGATGATGTTGATGAACATCTGGCTTTTCTGTCCAGGAGGTTTGCAAAGATGAAGTTCAGAAAAAATACAAAGTTCACTAAGCCAAACAAAAACATGGTGGACAAATCAAAGTTCAAATGTTACAACTGTGGCATTAGTGGACACTTTGCAAGTGAGTGTAGAAAGCCAACTTCTGATAAAAAGAAATTTGAGCAAGTTGATTACAAAAAGAAGTATTTTGATTTACTCAAACAAAAGGAAAGAGCTTTTCTCACTCAAGATGATTGGGCAGCAGATGGGGTCAATGAAGATGATGATATGGAATATGTCAACCTAGCCCTGATGGCTAATTCTGATGAAAATGAAACTAGTTCATCAAGCAACCAGGTAATTACTACTGATCTCTCTCAGCTTTCTAAACATGAATGCAATGAAGCCATAAATGATATGTCCAATGAATTATATCATTTGCGTGTTTCCCTTAAATCACTAGCAAAAGAAAACACTAGGATCAAGGAGAATAATGTGTTTTTAAGTGATAGGAATGTTGTGTTAGAGGATCAGGTAATTGAGCTTGAAAAGATAAAACTTAAATGCTTGACTGTTGAGAGTGAACTAGCAGAAGCTGTTAAGAAAGTAGAAATTCTTTCTAAACAGTTAGAAAGTGAGCAAGAGGTAATCAAGGCCTGGAAAACATCTAGGGATGTTAGTGTTCAGATTGCAAAGGTTCAGGGAATTGAATCATTCTGTGAGGATGCCTGGAAGAAAAACAAAAAGGAGTTAGAATTAATTGATGGATTGTCAACGGATGTGGAATCAACGGATGATGAAAGTTATCCGTTGAAGGAAGAAAAGGAGCATCCGTTGAAGGCTCATCAATTAAAACAGGCAAGTTCTTTTAAAAATAAAAACCTCAATAAAAAGAATGATTCAACTCTCAAGAACTTTGTCAAAGAAGGAGCCAGCACATCCAGAGATGTCAGTAAGGTGAATATAGGACACATGACTTTAGATCAGCTGAAAGATAGGCTTAAGTTGGTTGAGGATAAGAAGGAAACTAAAAGAAAATCTAAAAGAAATGGGAAGGTAGGGATTAATAAATATAACAATTACACACCTGATAGGTATGCTCCTAGAAAAAGCTGTGTGCATTGTAAAAGTGTTAATCACCTATCTGATAATTGCAAATCTGTTAAAAATGCTCCCATGCCTTCAAATTCCTCCATGCCTAACATGTCTATGTCACCTCTGCATGCTATGCCTGTTATGTCTCACCAGAATCCCCATGCACATTTTGCAAACATGCCATATATTAATAATCCTTATTTTACTGCATTTAGTATGCCTCAAATGCCATACAATATGCCTATGTGGAATAACATGTTTGCACAACCTATGCCTTATCAAATTCAATCAAATGTGTTAAATGATTCTGTGACTAACCCTACACTTCAACCAACCACATCTGAGACCAAGGTTGACCCAAAGTTACCTAAGTCAAAAGATGCAGGAGGAATGAAGTCTAGGAAAAAGACTAACAAGGCTGGACCCAAGGAAACTTGGGTACCAAATTCAACTTGATTGATTTTGTTGTGTGCAGGGACAAAGAAGGAATCTATGGTACTTGGACAGTGGTTGTTCAAGACACATTACAGGAGATTTCACCCTGCTCACAGAGTTTAAGGAGAGAGCTGGCCCTAGCATAACCTTTGGAGATGACAACAAAGGATTCACTATGGGATATGGCTTGATTTCAAAAGAAAATGTCATCATTGATGAAGTTGCATTGGTTGATGGTCTCAAACACAATTTATTGAGCATCAGTCAACTATGTGACAGAGGGAATATTATTTCCTTCAATTCTAAAGCCTGTATTGTCACAAGTAAGAAGGACAATAAAGTGGTTCTAACTGGAGTTAGAAAAGGGAATGTGTACTTAGCTGATTTTAACTCTACAGATGCAGAATCCATTACTTATCTTCTCAGCAAAGCAAGTCCAGTTGAAAGTTGGCTATGGCACAAGAAGCTGTCCCATTTGAATTTCAAGACAATGAATGATCTAGTCAAAAAGGACTTAGTTAGAGGAATGCCTCTAGTGGAATTCACAAGGGATGGACTGTGTGATGCTTGTCAGAAAGGAAAGCAAAAGAAAGTATCATTCAGTAAGAAGCTTGAATCTGCAATTGATGAACCACTACAACTTCTACACATGGATCTTTTTGGACCAGTCAATGTATTGTCAATTTCAAGGAAAAGATATTTCCTAGTGATTGTAGATGATTTCTCAAAGTTTTCATGGGTTTATTTTCTTGGATCAAAGGATGAAGCTAGTGAAATCATCATCAATCATATCAAGCAAGTCAACAATCATCCTGATTTCAAAGTAAGGAATATTAGGAGTGACAATGGAACTGAGTTCAAGAATTCAACCATGAAGTTGTTCTGTGAAGAAAGTGGGATCATACATGAGTTCTCAGCTCCAAGGACTCCACAACAAAATGGTGTGGTGGAAAGGAAGAACAGATCACTAATTGAAGCTACAAGGACAATGCTTGAAGAGTCAAAACTCCCAACTTATTTTTGGGCCGAGGCTGTTAACTGTGCATGTTACACTCAGAACATTTCTCTAATCAATCAAGCAAAAGGCATGACTCCCTATCAATTATTCAAGAGAAGAAAACCAACTTTAAACTTTCTACATGTCTTTGGTTGCAAATGCTACATCTTAAGGAATCAATCTGATCACAAAGGGAAGTTTGATGCAAAGGCTGATGAAGGAATATTTGTTGGTTATTCTGCTGGAAAATCATATAGGGTCTACAATCAAAGAACCAACATTGTCATGGAATCTGTACATGTTGTGTTTGATGATAAAAAGATTGATGGACAAACAGATGAAGGACAACATGAAGGACTCAAATTTGACAATATTGAGATAAATTATGATGATGGTGAAGATGAGAATGATGAAGAAGGCATCTCAAGAGGGATTTAAAATCTGCCTTTGGATAATGCACAGAATGCTGCATCCGTTAAAGTCATAGCTCAGCTTCCGTTGAAAGAAGTAATGTAGCATCCGTTGAAAGACAAAGTGCATCATCCGTTGAAGTTCGTAATGAAGCATCCGTTGATCACAGTCTGTCAACGGATAATCAATTCACTTCATCAGTTGATAGAACTCCCAATTCTTCTCAAAGGATCAGCAACTTAGGGGGAGTGTCAACCAATCAACATTCTACCTCACATCATGACAATACTGAGGCAACCTCATCTAAAGCTAATCTACCATCTCAAAGGAAATGGACCAAGAATCACCCTTTTGAACTGATCATTGGTGATGCCACATCTAAAGTGCAAACTAGAAGGGCTACTCAAGATGAATGTCTGTACAGTAGCTTTCTATCACAAGAGGAACCTAAGAGAGTAGAAGAAGCTCTTTTGGACCCAGATTGGATTTTAGCAATGCAAGAGGAGCTAAACCAATTTCAGAGAAACAAAGTATGGAAGCTGGTACCCAAGCCAAAGAACAAGAGTTCTATTGACACAAAATGGGTATTCAGAAACAAGATGGATGAAAATGGCATTGTCATAAGGAATAAAGCCAGATTGGTTGCTAAAGGCTATTCTCAACAAGAGGGAATAGATTTTGATGAAACATTTGCTCCAGTTGCCAGAATTGAAGCCATCAGAATCTTTCTAGCCTATGCAGCTAATGCCAATTTCAAAGTCTATCAAATGGATGTCAAGAGTGCATTTCTAAATGGGGAATTAGAGGAAGAAGTTTATGTAAGCCAACCTCCAGGATTTGAAGATCCAAATTTTCCAGACTATGTGTATTATCTGTTGAAAGCACTCTATGGACTAAAGCAAGCACCTAGAGCCTGGTATGAGACTTTGTCAAAATTCCTTCTAGATAATCACTTCACAAGAGGTACTGTTGACAAAACTCTCTTCTTTAGAAATGTTAATGGCTCTAAAATACTTGTTCAAATTTATGTAGATGATATTATATTTGGATCTACAGATGATAAGCTTTGTAAAAAGTTTGCTAAGTTAATGCAAAGTAAATATGAAATGAGAATGATGGGAGAGCTAACTTATTTTTTTGGTTTACAAGTTAAACAAGTTAGTGATGGAATTTTCATTAGTCAAACTAAATACATTTATGATCTTTTAAAGAAGTTTGACTTAATGGATTGTTCAACTGCAAAAACTCCCATGGCCACTGCCACCAAGCTTGAATTAAACAAGGCTGAAAAGTGTGTGGATATTTCAAGTTATAGAGGCATGGTTGGCTCACTTTTATATTTAACTGCTAGTAGACCTGATATAATATTTTCTACATGTCTCTATGCTAGATTTCAAGCTGACCCTAAAGAATCTCACTTAGTGGCTATTAAAAGAATTTTCAGATATCTCAAAGGGACTCCAAATCTAGGAATTTGGTACCCTAGAGAGTCTGGTTTTGATCTAATTGGCTACTCAGATGCAGATTATGCAGGCTGCAAAATAGACAGGAAAAGCACAACTGGTACCTGTCAATTTCTAGGGAACAAGCTTGTGTCATGGTTCAGCAAGAAGCAGAATTCTGTTTCCACATCAACAGCTGAAGCTAAGTACATTGCTGCTGGTAGTTGTTGTGCACATATACTATGGATGAGGAATCAACTATTTGACTATGGTCTGACTGTTGACAAAATTTCAATATTCTGTGACAACACAAGTGCCATTGCCATTACTGAAAATCCAGTACAGCACTCAAGAACCAAGCACATTGATATCAAGTACCATTTCATTAGGGAACATGTGATGAAAGGTACAGTGAAACTTCATTTTGTTCCAAATGAAAAGCAGATTGCAGACATATTTACCAAACCACTTGATGAATCAACATTCACAAGATTAGTAAGTGAGCTAGGTATGCTTAATTATTCATAATTTATGTCATCTATATAATCTGCCTTGAAGCCTGAAATGAATTTGCTGCAAGAACAAAGTTGGCTTTAAGTAAGACTTATCCTATCAACGGATATTCCCTATCCGTTGAAAGCCAAAATTGTTCTATCAACGGATGTTCATTATCCGTTGAAAGATAAATACATTTCTGGTAATTTTATCCTTCAACGGATAAAATGGTGTTGATCATCAACGGATAACTATTTACCTTATCCGTTGAAGTGTCACATCAGTTACTATAAGTGAGTCACAGCCGTTGATTCTTTTACTCAACCGTTGATACAGATATACAGTGTTGTATGTCTTTGTATTTAAGGTAGTTTTCAGAATTTCTACAGTTTTATTTATTCTTGAACGGCTGTAACTTACTTAAAAGTATCATTTAATCATTTTATTTACGTTTTAATTCAAGAAAGTATAAAAGCTCAATTGAACTCTTATTTTCACTTTACGCTTTCTTGCAATTCTTATTCTCCTTCTCTCCCAAAAAAAAATCTCAAGTTTTTCTCTGTAACCTCTACTCACAACAATGGCACCAGTAGTCAAAATTATGTCTCAAACATGATTTGTTTATGAAAAGAATAATTTCGTAGCCTTGGTTGAAAAGAATGAAGCCCATCCTGATTATCACAAGATGATGGACTTCATCAAATACTACAAACTAAGCTATGCAATGCTGGAAGCCCCAACCATCTACTGTGAGGTGATTGAGGAGATTTGGACAACTGCAGAGTTCAACTCCACAGATATGACTATTGCCTTCTCTCTCAAAGGTAAGGACTATTGCATTAACTGTGATGATATACAATCTTGCTTTAAGTTGCCTGAGAATAATGCCATGACACCACACACTGATAAAGATGTATCTGCTATGTTAGATTCCATAGGCTATGCTTTTGATTCTGCTAGTTTAGGTAGTATTAGAAGGAAAGGCCTTAGGAAAGAATGGAGTTTTCTTGGAGATACCTTCATTAAAGTTTTCTCTGGGAAGATTAGCAATTTTGATGCCATAACTTCATCTCTTATTAATATGCTCTATATGCTAGTTTCTGATAGGTACTTTAATTTTAGCAACTGTGTTATGCTAGAATTAGGATCCAGATTAGGTAACAAAGCTAATAGACCACATAACATCTAATATGCTAGATTCTTTATGTTATTGGCTAACCATGTAGCTGAAGGTTTGGTTATATCAAATGAGAATAATAAACTCAAATGCTGGGCACAAGAGAAAAGGGTCCTTGCAGACCTTTTGAGAATGAACCTCAACAGCCAGGTGCCATTGGTATACTTGCCAATCATGAATGCACCACAGGTAAGTGAGGTAAACACTTCTATAACTCCTACTATTTCCAACCCCATTGTTTCTTTGCCCTCTAGTGTGGCCATGGAATCTGTGTCTTTGTCCAAACAGGTTCCTGCCAAAGCCACCAAAACCAAAGTTTCAAAACTCAAGTCAAAGAAACCTACCTCTATTGTTTCTCAAAAGACAACAGTTGTAACAACTACCATAAACCCTGAAGGGAGTGAACAGGGTGTGAGTGGTGAGGGGAGGGTGAACATCAAGAAACCCCCCAGGATAAGGTGGGAGAGGTGAGTGGTACCCAAGCCAGCCAAGCCACAGTCTCTCAAAAGACTGTGGTGGTTCAAAAGGAGTCCAACACATCCCTAGTTGCATCCTCCCAAAAGGATGTAACTATTGAAAATAGTCCCCAACCAAGGACACAGAACAAAAGAGGGAGGGACACTGAAGCCACACATTCACCAATTAAAGCCTTTTCAAGGAAGAAGAAGGCCAAGACCCTAGTTTCCACACAAGGGACACACACAGCACAGATACATCCACCTGTATCTGAGTCTTCACAAATTCAGCTTGATGTGATTCCAACAAATGTGGAATCACAGCCCCATTCTCTCATAATAGAAACACACCAATCATCAAACTCTCCATCACCCTCTCTGGATGTGGATATGATATTCACATCAATTCCTGATTCTCCCTCATTAAAACTCAGGGAGGAGCCCCACTCAAAACCTGTTGATCATCATCTCTTAGATGATTTGTTGGATCATCAGCCAATTCTTTCAGATGTAGTTGAAGAATCTGTGTTACCTCACTTAAAATCAATTCCCACAGATTCAACAATTATGTCACTTTCTATATCTACATCTTTTCCTTCCTCAACGGATATCTCTCATCCGTTGACAAGTGGTTGTTCTTCAACGGATAAGCTTAACAGCAGTTATCCGTTGATACCATCAGTTTCCACTTCAACGGATACTCCCTATCCGTTGATGGTCTCTACACACATAACAGAAACAATACCAACTGTAGAGGACATGGCTACTGTACAATCACTTTTAGGTTTGAGGGAAGGGAGTGATCTTTTGAGTGAGAGGCTGGGTTGCTCCCAGGCAAAAGGAGAGGTTGAGAGTCACCATATGCATGCTATTTCTTCCAGCATGGCAAAAGTGAGTGAGGGGAGTGCCACCTTAGAAGGTGAGGGTGAGGGTGTGAGGGTGTGTGTGAGCCAGGGGGAGCCCCTGATGCAAGAAAATAGAGAAAAAGAGAGAAAGGCAGGTACAGAAGCTATAAGGGTGGATCCAGCCATTGCTAGTGAGTCAATGAAAGTGGATGATGCAGAAAAGGAAAGACAATTTCAGCAACATTTCAAAGCTGCAATTGATAACATTTCCTTGGATGCTGACACTTTTACTCATCCTGTTTCAGCCTATCAATTATTGGCTGCTCAGGGCAATGTGAAGGCAGAACAAACATTACACATTGTACACACTTCAGAATCTCTTCTCAGAGACAAAGCTGCTGTTAACAGGCTGCCTTCTCAAGCTGGTGAGCCATCTGAAGAATTTGGAGTGAATTCTAATGATGATGACTCTAATTCTTTGGATGAGAGCATGAACTTAGGGGGAGTAGCAGGCCCAAGTTCTGTTCCTGATCTTCCTGAATGGGCATGGGCAAAAGCCTCAACACCAAGAGAGTTTAGTGTCACCTTGATTAGACAAGTCATGACAATTCAGCAAGCCCTTCAGGAGTCTACAGATGCTGGTACCAAGGCAATTCTTCAAGCTCATCCGGAATCTCTGCATCTCTTGCAGTTGCAGCATTTCTAACAAAATCTAAGTGTGGATGAGCTCAAACAGGACATTGCTGATCTGAAATCCTACAATGCTGAGAAGTTGGATTCAGTCATACCTTATGGTACTATGCAAGATTTGTTGGGGAGACTGAGGAAAGAATCTGATGCTGACAATAGACTGGCCAGATTGGAAAACAGGGTTCAAATCATTGAAGATTCTATGGTCACCATTCTTCAGAATCAACAAACTCAAACAAATCTACTCATGCAGCTGGAAAATGCATAAGGCTTGACTCCTACCCTTGATGATAACAAAAAGGGGGAGAATAAAGGGAAAGGGGAAGGAGAGCCATCGATAACAGTTCAAATTTCTCAAGTGCTAGTTCCTGTCATCACCACTTCTCCAATTATTCAAATCAAAGGAAAGCTTGATGGAATTGATCTAATCCAGATAGCAGCAGCTGAATTGCAAGTCAAAGAGCAAAGGAAGAAGATTGATGAAAAGATGCAACAAATATTTGGTTCTACAACTTCTCAATCACAATCTGTGAAGCACAGCACAAAAGTGGAATCAATTATTATGGAACTCAAGCAAGTAGGGAGGAATAAGGTTGGAGAGACTTCTTCCATGGATTTGAAACCTATGGTCCTCAAGCCCAACAACAGATCCAATAAGGACTCTACAAAGAATCCTCTGAAAGAAGTGGATTTTCCTCTTCCAAAGGCTGATGAGGACAAGCTTTTGGGTAGAAGTATCTCATATCTCAAAGAGACCATGGATGTGGCTGTAAGGAGAAACATGGCTATTATCTTCAGAGAGGGAAAGAGCATATGTGTGATGCAAGGACATCCCAAATTCTCAATAGCCAAGAGGGAAGAAACCAGAAGGTTGAAGGAAGAAGCCAAACAGCTAAAGGCTGACAAAAGAGCACAAGCAAAGCTTGACAAACAGCTAAAGTCAAGTCAGGCTGAATACAGTATTTACTACAATCAAATCGAATATAAGAACTCAAGTAGCATAACACAGATTTTATTCAACACAATAAATTCTGTTACAATATGGAACTGTCCTCTCTCAGTGATGAACAAATTATCATGAGAGCTGCTAGGGTTACAATGAATAATATTCTTGAATTTGATAAGACATATAGTGTAAACCCTATGTCTGTGTTTATATACTACACAGTTACAAGATAATCTTCTAATTGATATCGAATACAATTCTGCTTCCTAATATATATCAATCAGTTATCTTATCTTCCAAGTATTCTATTCTTCATATAATTCCTTCTTCATGCATATCTCTTCTTACGTTTGTCTTGATCTTCTTTCCTTTCAATCAACCGCCTTCCTTATCTGAAAGTCTCCTAAAATCCTGATTTTATCTCCTGATAACTTAAGTTCTGATAACTTAAGTTCTGATATCTTAAGTTCTGACTTCAGTATAAGTACTGATTTCCAGTTAAGTCCTAATTTGTCCTGTTAAGTAAGATCTGAAAACTAAACACAAATCATTATTAGACATGACATCACAAATATATCTAACAAACACATTATTTCTTTCACTCAAAAACAAATTGTTCTCTTTAATCTTAGTGTTTTCTTTAGTGAGAGATATGAGAGTAACACAAAAATGATATAATTCTGTTGACCTGTCATTTATAGCATCATTACACGCAGCTTTAGGTAAATATGCTAGACTGGTAGTGATTACCTGATTGCTTGAAGAACTGACTTCTGCTTCATCGGATTTGGCCATAGGTGCTAGATTGACATAGCTTGTATCCTCATCCTCATCTAATCCATCAGCAGCCCAGTCATTTCCTGAGTTAGAAAAGCCCTTTCCTTCTGTTTGAGCAGTTCAAAGTACTTCTTTTTATAATCCACAAGCTCAAACTTCTTTCTATCAGAATCAGGCTTTCTACATTCACTTGAAAAATGACCACTCAAGCCATATTAGAATTTTGACTTATCAACCATGTTTATGTTTGGCTTGGATGCTCCAAAATTCTTCTTTAATTTGATCTTGGAAAACCTTCTGGATAGAAAATCCAGATGTTCATTATATCATCCATATCATCTTGACTAAGATGGTCTTCATGTTCAGCTACTAGCCCTTTTTCCGTTGCCTTCACAAAATCTAGGGTTTGGTGTAGATTCCACAACTTCTACCTTCACCTCTTTCTCTCTCTCTTTCTCAACAACTAATGTAATGGATCCTCCCTTCTTCATTCCTTTTTTCCAGCTGCTCATCCTTCTCTATCTCAAGCTCATCGGTCTTTAGAATTCCATACAATATATCCAAAGTAAATTCCTTGTAATCCTGGGAAATTCTGAGAGATACTGTCATAGGCTTCCATTCCTTTGGTATAGATCTAAGGAATTTGAAGTTTGAATCCTTTTTCTGGTAGATTTTTTCCATGCAGCTTTAGAGTGTTTAGAAGTTTGTGAAACCTACTAAAAATGTCAACGACTCACTTTCTTCACTATGAAAATGCTCATACTGCTGAATCAAGAGTTGCATTTTGTTTTCCATCACTTGCGCAGTTCCATTACATATAACTTGAATTGAATCTCAGACATCTTTAGCAGTTTTGCAGTTGATAATGTTGTCAAACATGTCACCATCAACTTCATTAAACAGAATGTCCATGGCCTTCTTGTCCTTGTGAACTTTCCCTCTATCTTGATCAGACCACTCTGCTCTAGGCTTTAGGACAGACTGCTTATTTCCTGTAGCAGCTCTCGTAGGAACATGAGGGCCTTTCTCAATACATTCCACATAGGCTTCATCTTGAGAGAGGAGATACATGTGCATTTTCACCTTTCAATGGTGATAGTTGATTTTGTCAAGAAATGGAATTTTTACTCCAACATCTTTTTTGCTCATCTTCTTAGTTGTTGTGATATTTAAACTCTTTGTACTTCAAGAGCTTGCTCTGATACCAATTATTATTCCCAAACAATCTAACAAAGAATTATAGAAGGGGGGGTTGAATGTAATTCTGGTTTCTTTTCAATTTTAAGAACTGTTCTATCTTAAATATATAACTGTGTTTGATTAAGCTAAAGTGCAGAATGAAAATATTGAAGTAATCAAACAAAAAGCAATTAAACACAAGTGTTTAAAAACTTTCTGGTGGATTGAACTTTTCCATCGGAGATATATATAAGATCGAGAACTATGTGATACAAAGATTGTACGCAGATGCTTACGAGTAGAATTACAAGAATACAGGGAAATTCTTCACAGATATAGCTTTATCTATTTCTCCTTTCCAAATGTTTTCTTACCTACTTGATCCTATTCTACTTGCTACCCTTGGTGTATATATCACCAAGTTACATGATAAAAACACAAACTAATAAGACAAAAGTTTCTTAGTCTAATTACATGCTTCTTCATTTCTCTATCCAGCATCTTTGAATATCTTTAAGTTATTATGGAAATGGAAATGCTTCTTTGTTCACTAAAACCTGTAAATAGACTGCCACATTCAATTTGCATCCAATCAACCCATGTGACTGCCAAGTCACTATCAACTGCAATTTGAATTTAAACATCCATTGAAACAGTGTTAAATTATCCGTCGAAACTTCATTGGATCATCCGTTGAATATGACTTGGGTCATCCGTCGAAACCTTGCAGAATCATCAGTTGAAAATCTTCCATAGCAGTTAACTCCATTTCATTTATGCAAAATTACAAGGAATCTAATATATATAATTAGCTATAAAAATACTAAATAAATCTACTAATGTGTTTTGTTTAACTTATCATCAGGTACACAACATATTCCTAATAGATACCAATTGTTATTCCTAAACAATTTAACAACTAGAATTACAGAAGGGGGGTTGCATGTAATTCTTGGTTTCTTGTCGATTTTAAGAACTTCTCACAAATATAAATATAACTGTGTATGAATATGCAAGTGTGGATAAGAGTTATTAAAGTATTCAGACACAAAGTAAGTAAACAAGAATGTTTAAAAACTTTCTAGTGGATTGTTGTTTCCACCAGATATATATATATATATATATATATATATATAAATTGTAGAAGATCCCTGTGATTCTAAAAAGCACACGGTTGCTTACAAGTGAATTTACAAAGAGAGAACTAAGAAATTCTTAACAGATTGTGCTTTTTATATTTCTTAGTTCTTTCAATCGATATTTTTCTACTTTCTACTCTTGGTTTTTATATTACCAAGTTACATGTGAAAAAGACAAACTAATAAAACAAAACTTTCTTGGTATAATCACATACTCCTCCATTTCTCCATCCACCATCTTTGTATTTCTTCAATTTAACATGGAAATGCTTCTTGATCTTCATAAACCTGATTACAGGCTTCAACATTCCTTTTGCATACAACCAACCAATGTGACTATCAAGTCACTATCAACTGTTTTTTTTGAATTTGATCATCCGTTGAAACTCTGTTGGATCATTCATTGAAACCTTATTTTATTATTCGTTGAGAGTATGGTTGATCATTAGTTGAAACTCTAGTTCATCATCCGTTGAAGCCTTGTGGAACATCCGTTGAGAGCATCTCCATAGAAGTTGACTCTATTTCACTTATGCAAAATTACAAGGTATCTAATATATACAATTAGCCAGCCTATTTTACATATCATACTAGAAGTCAACATGACTTAGAATATCCTACAACTTTTAATTCTCTAAGACATTACAGTACACAGGAATGTGCTACACAAACTTATTTAAAGCATTACCTACTCTTTCAACGGATGACAATTAGGATTATCCGTTGAAAGCTACAAATCACTTAATTAAATCTACTAAGGTGTTTTGATAAATTATCATCAAGCCTACAACATATACCTAACAATAATGGCTATGTGCTTGGCTTAACTCAAACTATACATATATTGAGCTAATAAATTAACATTGGTTTATGAAAACAAGTTCAAATTTTTATCTATCTCTAATAGTCTTTATTTTTCTTTTGGGGACTTTGAGATATTCGGGCACCAACTTAAAATTCTTCGGTCGCTCTGAGGTATTTGAGCACCAACTTACAATTTTATATACACTCTGAGATATTCGAGCACCAACTTACAATCTTATGGGCACTTTGAGATATTCGAGCACCAACTTATAATCTTATGGGTACTTTGAGGTATTCGAGCAGCAATATACCTTAATACCATTTTTTGTACTTTTATTGTAATAGCACATAACTACTTTATATTATTTTACTCAACTAAAATATTTATTCCATTCATCCCATCTTAATATATTTAAAGTCGGGATGTTACATCCTTCCCCTGTTAAAGTAATTTCGTCCTCGAAATTCGAACCCGCTACGTACCTTTCATATCATATATGTTACTACTTCTCCCGAACACGTCTATAAATTTCTAATAAAAAGAACTTAGCCTTTCTTCTCAATTTGTTTCTCATAATCATCTCGATGTTTGCAAGATCATCCAAAAATTCTTTACTTGAAGTTACATGTTCACTAAAATGTATTCTTTTTCACCAAAATTTACATTTAGAGAATTTGGTATATCATCTTTTTTTTCTTTCAAAATTGTAGTTCTTGTAACACCCCCAAATCCGGGGTCGGGGATCCGGGTTGTCACGAGTTCCATTTCCCTTAGTAACACTCAATCTTAATAAATAGCCAACTACTGCGTACTGTGACCCCACAATATACAGACACACCACAAGTTATAGTCTCAGAGATGAATACCAAAAATAAAACAAGTCATTTTATTCCACAATTATAAACCATTACACCTTAAAAGGGTTTCTGAATAATTTACATATTCCTTGCCATTATTACAATTCATATAGATACATAAGTCTGGTACATCAAAAGTTGGAAGCCTAGCTTATTGGTTATTCCTACCTCAGCTACAACGGCATCAACGCTTCCAGAAACTGCGGAACATTTCCTAACCGCTTGCGAATTGAAAGCTTGGTCATGTTCATCTTTGCTATCTGTTGTTGTGTTGTTAGGAATATGTGTATCAGTTTGATGATAAGTTAAACAAAACACTTAAGTAGAAATCTAGTGATTGTAGCCTCAACGGATAAGACCATCTTGGCTATCCGTTGAAGGAGTAGCTTTACTTAGCAATAAGTTTAGTATTGTAGCACATTTCATTCTCTGGTTTCAAGTTGTAATTCTTAGATGTTGTAGGAAATTATCAGTCATGTTGACTACTAATAGATATACAAATAGGAGGGCTAATTGTAAATATTTCATGCCTTGTAATTTTGTATAAGTGAAGAAGTATCAACGGATATTGAAGACCTTCAACGGATAAGAAACAAAGCTTCAACGGATGTCTCTAATGCTTTAACGGATAATATCCATCAACGGATAAGTGCTTCAACGGATAAAGACTTCAACTGATAATGCATCAACGGATAAAGCTTCAACGAATAAAGCCTCAATGGATAAGGCATCAACGGATGAAAGCTTCAACGGATGCTTGGTTCATTAGCAGTTGATAGTGATAATTCACAAGCTGACAGAGGCACATGGGTTGACAGAGACAAACTGGAATGTGGAAGCCTCTAGGAGGAATCAAGAAAATGCAGCATTCCCATTCTGATGCAAACAAGGAAGTATTCAAAGATTCACAGATTATCCTAGATTGCATTGGATAGAGAAATGAAGAAGAAACATGTGAAGAATCCTTTCAATTGTATTTTACAGTTTTGTCTTCACTTGTAAACTTGGTGTTATATAAACCAAGTAGCAGCTAGTAATTAGATGTGAATTTTCCTAAGCTGTTTAGAAATATCAAGAGAGAAAATTATCTAGTTTGTACTAGGAAGCCGCTGTGATTTAATTCTTTGAATCACAGATTTTCTGAAATAACACATCTCTGGTGGAACAACAAATCCACCAGAAAAGTTTTTAAGTTCTTTGTGTTCTTTACATTTGTGTTTGAATATATATCTGTATGTATCAGCTTCAAGCAATTCACACACATTTGTTCACTTAAACACTTAGCCTTAGAAACTGCTCAAAACTTGAAAAAGTTTTGAGATTTACATTCAACCCCCCTTCTGTAAATCTCATTGTTAGTCCACTAGGAATAACATGTGTGATAAAAGAAGAAAGCAAGGGTGAGCAACAAGCCCACCGAAATAATATGCATAATAATTTACAAAATATGAGCATTCTCACAGTACTCATGAAAGTCTTGGTCAAAAAGAAATGAACCAAGTTTGATCTCTTAATGCAACCAAGTCGCAAAATATTTAGTATATATGTACATTTACTTTTCAAAATCTTTGAAATCCTCTGCCATGTATAATATACACAGAGTTCCAGTTTATAACTGTATAAAAATATCGTTGCAAGGTGATCCCATATATCTAACCTTGTCTCAGTGTTTTTCTGAAAATCTTTGTCATGCATAAGATAATCATTAACCAGATATAACTTCAAAAGGTGAAGTTACGAGATACTCCAATATACTTATATCTTTTTCGAATACTACTTGAACTTCCACCGTTCAAGGTATAAATAGTTCATCCCATAGATGAAGGTACAAGAAAAAACTTGTATAGCATCAATCTTTGAAATATCATCAAAATGAAATGAAGTTACGAGATACTTCAATCGATGAAAACAAGATTTTTAAAACTCGACCCTGCCAACACTCAACAATCTCCCAGCCGTAGCCTTTCTATCGAAGTGCTTTGGGTAGGGTTGCAGAAGTATCCAATTGGATGATGAACTCATTACGGGAGTTTGCCATGCCAGGAAGACCACTCACGATGATCAGTCGCAGTAGTGCAACCCCGCCATTTTCTACATGTAGAGGAGAACAGTCGGATTTACTTGTCAACCGAACGCTGGACTCCTAAGGAATGAACCGTCTTAGCGGAACTTCCGGGCCATTTGGGCCAATAAATAAGGTTGGGTCGGCGCCACTCGACCACTTACGCCACTCCTAGTTCAAATGAAATCCATGACTCTGAAATGTAAAGGTCGTCCCCCTTTCCCCAAGTAGCAACTTGTTGATACGGCTCCACCAAGAAGCCGTATCTAGTTGGAAAGAAAAGCTCACCGATATTTCAAAATAATATTCATTAAATAAAATAAAGTTGCGAATATAAAAATACACCACAGAGCCGGATCCCTCAGGTTTTGAGCGAGTATTTAAATCCCCTTCGAAAGGAAGATCTTAAATCTAAAAATGAGTTTTGGGATCCGCTCTAACTTTTAAAATCATTTTGAAGACTCGAAAATATTTTAAAGAATGTTTAGAGTAATGATGACTTGATAAAATAAGTCATTCCCGATATGTTAGAAAATATCTGAATATTATTATTTAAATAATATTCCAATAAGAATAATCTTTATAAAAATAATTGAAGTAGAATTTTTAAAACTTATACTTGAAATGAATAATTAATAACCAAAGATATACTTATACGAAAGTACGATCTTTATTTAAATAATCGAAAATAAGTTTGATTATCGAAACATTATTCTTTAATAAAATAAAAAATATTATTTAATAAAATAAGTGGAGTCATAAGTCCTCGAATGAATATTCAAAATAATATTCATTAAGTAAAATAAGCGGAGTCATAAGTCCTCGAATGAATATTCAAAATAATATTCATTAAATAAAATAAAGTTATCGAATAAACCTTATTCGATTAATAGTTTTGAAAACTATTCATATATATATATATTATACTCGGGAACATCGACTCCCGATTTAGAAAATGTTCACCTTTGGGTCCCCTATACTAAGGGTATACGCAACTACTGTTTATCTCTAGCATAGGTATTATGCAACTTATAAGCATTGAATCAACAATTAGATATCAAGATTACGAAACAGGCATGCATATATACCATATCAGCATGCTCCAATATATCGCAAGATTTGCTAATAAAAATCATGCACTTATCACAAGATAATGCATATACATATATACATCACAATAACAGTATAACGGGTAGAAAACTTGCCTGAGCGTTCCGGGGTAGACTTAAGCTTAGAGTGGATCCGGTAACCTATGAACAATAACATAAGCCGGAATTAGACCACGGTCGCTTAAGAAACTAGTCAAAACTCACTCATACCCTAACGGTCGCTTATACGCTTAACGATTTGCATTAATCGCTCGCGTACCCTCGGCTCTACTAATTTTAATAAATTAACCGTTAAGAATTTTAAGGTGACGCTTTCGCGGATACCCTAACAACTGACCCTTTAACCTTACATAATTATTTCATACTCCAAATAGTCATTTAAGGACCTTAACCAAGGTTTCAAAGTAAGGCGAGGGGAAATGGTTCGTTCGCGAAACGCCGTTACTTAAAACGGTCATTTCTCCTAAACCGTACATCGGATTCAAGCGAACCACATATCAAAACGAAGCTCGTAACGTGAACTATCTAAAAATGGAAATGGTCAGAATCTTACAGTGAGTTCACCGGTCCTGAAGTTAAGAACAAAAACAGTCTAAGGTAAATCGGGCATTACGACGGCTATGTTTACGCGATTACCAAAGTTTATACTACTCCAAATCAATCACAAACCAACTTACAACCAACATTACAACCAAAATCCATCAAAACCTCACTAAATCAGTCTATTACTTCATGTTTTATCCAACTCATTCAATCACAAACAAGAGCTACTAACCATACTAAGGTTCATTAACCAATAACCAAGATCTAGAACTCAAACTCATTACAAATTCAACTAAACTCTAAATATACATGAATCATGCTTTCATGAACTATAACAAACAAAACCAAACCTAATACTCAAAGTAAAGTTAGGGTTTGGAGGGGTTATACCTTCCTTGGAGTGATTAGAGTAGCTAGGAAGCCTTAAGAAGCCTTGAGATAGCTTAGGAATGCTTGGATCTTAAAGGAAATCAAAGAAAATAAATTTAGTAATCTTGAAAACACTATTCATCATCTTCTTCCTTGATTTATTGGAAGAGATTCATGAAGAAATAGAAGCTTAAACTCCTAGGATATGCTTATCTAATCATAAGGGACCTTAGGTAATTACCTTGCAAATTAACAAAGCTAGAATCTTGATTTTTGGAATTTTTCTCCTTGAAATGATGAAGAAGCCGAGAGTAGATGTTCTTGGGAGAGTATTTTCTTTGTTCAATGTGTTTGTGGTGGAAAATGAAGTGAATGGGATATTTGGATGATTTGTTGGTTGATTAAAGTGAGTGGAGTATGACTAAGCATGACATCATCTTGGTGACTTCATCTTTTGCCACTTGTCATCACTTGGTGGTGGAAGCATCTTCTTATGCTAATCCTTGCTTAATTGCTTGGTTATCATCCTTAATCCTTGCACTAATCTCTCTTGCATTACTTGTCGCTTAATTGTTTTACGTCTCGTTTATCGTTCATTCTTGCTAATCGTTTGAGGGATCATATCCGGGATCTTTTTACTTGGGTTCCCCTAAACCTTTCTCATTATATTATATTTCTTATATGATCCTTTCTTTTAATCCTTGAATTTAAATACTTTTAATCATGTTACCTTATACTCCATTTTTCGGTATCTGGTGGGTTTTTTTGGGAAAAATCAAAGTGTTCGAATTTGGATTATGACGATCTTTACATACACTTATATACCATACAGAGTACTAATAAGATCTCAGAATATCAATAAAAGAACTGCTACATAGTGTGGCATGAAAAGTTTTCTTAATCAGCATAATCAGCAAAATCACTATTCATAAGGGTTACAAAAATTTCCAAAAATTGGGGTTATTACAGTCTCCCCTCCTTAAAAGATTCTGTCCCGGAATCTGATAAAAATGAATAGGGATACTTTCTTAGCATTGCACTTTCTAACTCTCAAGTCAATTTTCCCATATTGTGGTTCTACCACCAACTCTGACTAGTTTGATAACTCTTCTCCTAAGCACTTGTCCCTTTTCGATCTATAACCCTTCCTGGTTGCTTCATATAGGTTACGTCTGGTTGCATGTATATGCGCTCATACGCCCCTATTTGTCTGGCATCCGAATTACACTTCCTTAACATTGATACGTGGAACACGTTATGAACTTGCTACATGTTCGGGGCTAGGTCTAGCTCATATGCTAACTTCCCAATACGTCTTAATATATCCAAGGGTCCAACAATTCGTGGGTTTAGCTTTCCTTTCTTTCCGAACCTCATCCATCCTTTCCAAGGGAATACCTATAACAGCACTAGGTCCCCTACTTCCTATTCTTTGTCCTTTCGCGTCAAATCAACATACTTCTTATGTCCATCTTGGGCTACTACCAGCCGTCCTCTGATTAGATCTATTATATCCTTGGTCCTTTGGACTACTGCTGGTCCGAGCATCTTGCGCTCTACAACTTCATCCTAACATAAGGGAGATCGACATTGTGTTCTCTCAAGGATCTCATAAGGCGACATCTCGATACTGACATATGATCTATTGTCGTAAGAAAACTCAATCCGCGTTAAGTGATCATTCCAAATTCTTTCAAGTCTATTGCACAGACTCTCATCATAGCTTCTAGCATTATAGCTTTTGCTTCTCAATACCCATTCTTTTCCAGTTCGTAATCGTTACTATCTTCCGTACAGGATATTATTCTAGATATACCCTTTACTCGCTAGAGTTTTATAACCTTTTAATAATCACGTCAACCTTAGTATCACGAACGCGTTAGAATCGGAATACCACCGTACTTGGTACCACTTCATCTCTGGCTGCCTCCATCTTCGAAAGCTTGGTCCTTCATATAGAAGTAAAAGAATTTATTGAGAGATCACTATTATCATGAACACTTGTTCTATTGCATAGTTATACAGAAGGTGGCCAACCTTTAGTACTTGACAAGGAATTAAACAACATGTGGTATCCTACTAGGCTTCTATCACACAGATAGATAGTCATTAGGCAATACCTCCCCTTCTGGAAGGGTTGTTTTTCTCAGCTTATACAAAATGAAAAGGAGAGAAAAGAACGAATTGAAGAGAATTGTATATGAAAAGAATACTGCCACAAAATATCTGGCTTGGAATCCACCTCTGAACTATAGAGGTTTGTCATAGGAGAACAAAACATATATATATATATATCAACATCAAGTATTATAGCATCATAATTCATGTTCCTGAATCTTTCACTATTACGTCCATCATTCTATGGACCCATGCTCTTGCTCGAGCTTATAAACATTCACCGTTGAAACTCCCTCGACAGCGAAAATCGAATCTGGGATTTTATTCTAGACATCATCGTTACTAGAATTCTATGCTTGCACTGCAACCTTCCTCGTATTGTCATACGACTCTCTATTCATAAGAAGGAATAAATATTCAATAGGTAGATAATCGACTTAATTAGTCTATCAATGATAACTTATACATCACCACAACCCGATTAGTGGTACCCAATCTCAACATCCATTACACTACAACTCTCACGGTTGTAATCGGCTCATTATTCAAAGAATCGTTGATGCATTACTATAGTCCACCAAGGACCTACTATAGTCATTCGTTTTCCTTGCATCTTAATAGTTAATCATACGGAGTCCATTCCTGCCGTACCGAAATCTTCTAGAGAGGAAACATAATCACCATTCCATGATTCATGAAGAACACTCCTGAACTTGGCGTACATATGACATGAAGCAAATTAAATTGCAGAAGAGTTTCAAAAAAAGCAACGATAGCAAGTTAATACCATTCTTAATCATATGTCTATATTAGGAGACATGAAGCTCAAAGGTTCATTTAGTCCTTTTTGAAACATGGTCCTGGCTTATTCTCAAGATAGGACCTTCTAAGATAGTCAGTCCGCTCACAGCGATTACATGAATTAAATCTTTACCAAACTACTATTACGGTTGAGTATCGCACAATCATCAGAAGGAATGTCAATCTTTCAAACCATAATACAACCTTCACGGCTTTAACCATCATCACTGTATTCCTCTAGCACGAGCGCCGATAATTGTCTTCTTACACTTAAATTGTCGGCCACCTCATTGGCCCTTCCTAATAGTAATAGTTCCTTATAATCAATGTCATTTTAACCAACTTCAACTAAATTTTCTACCTCATTTCAAAATACTTCTTGTGTGAAAATGCCCTTCCTTAAGCTTTGGTGTGGAAAAAAAATATTACCATTTTTCCATAAGTTATTGCCTCGGTCTTTAGATGTGAACATTGTCACGGCTGACTCTCGATCATACTTAGGACGTCTTTTATCTGGGGTCCTTCTTGCTTTAACAATTCTGACCTCCATTGGTTCAATCTATACTTCTTATGGTTTAACACGTGCTCACCTGGCATTATTATAATTACGCCATATTTCCTTTATCAAAATTTCTATTCTTGAGAACTTTGAAAATTACCTTTCTCCTTGTAAAACCTCTAGGGTTATCCTTGAATCATCCCTCTTGTATTCCCTAGATACAGGGCATATCAAAATACCATTTACTAATATTAGAACAATTATCTATGTACTTCTGAAAAATTTCTCCACTAAACCTTAAAGGTTGTTGTTGCCTTAATCCTTCATTCCGTATTACCCAAACTCATAATGTCCCTATTAAGGGTGAAATGTCAACCTTTATGCATTCCCCCATGGTTCATCTCAAGTTATTGAGGTTCTATCCTTAATTCCACCTTTAAAAAGGTACTTACATCCTTCCATGGATAAATCAAGTCTTATATCCCTGATAAGGGTATCTTATTCAATCATTTCCACCTCGATATTTTATACCAAATTTCATAATAATATCCTTATTCAAAATGAGGTCAATCCATATGGCCTCCAAAAGACAATAACGGTTATCCACTTTTCTTGCCTGATTTGGTAATGATAACAGGGATGTTCTGGAAGATATTGGTCATGTTCAACATACACTTCTTTTTACCAAATCCTCTTTTACTTTTATTGTTTATCTCAACAGTCATCTCAATATTGGGATATCTTTTGTACTTGGTGTCTCCTTTTTGGGTATCATGCCCCCGTTCTTACACTTCACATTCTTGAAGGTTACTTCCTTCATCCAATTTCCTAATTTCTTACTTTCTTGTCTCCTTCGTCTATCCGCGTCTCATTATTTATCTTGCGAACTATCTCAAGGTTTCCTCGAATCCTCCCAACTTAAAGGGAATAAAATATATGTATCTCTTATACCTTCAACCATCAACTTTAACTCATAGTGAATCACCCTCATCCTGACGATTACATACTTTTCTATTTCTATGGCTACGAGTCTTTAGGGTTTCCTCATACCCAACTCCATTATCATTCCTCTATTTCCTTTAGCCAGGCTCTTGCCTCGATTAGGTCAACTTGTTCCTTGGAACTCTGAGAGCTTAGCGACTTAAAGGTCCTGAAAGAATTTCCCACTACATTGTTTCCTCAGGGTGGTGTTTGGGGGTAAAAGTCTAAGTTCTGTTTAGACAGGTCCATAAATTTTCATATAGGAGTACCGTCTTGGTGCTCCCTTCCTTGCTCGACTTATGTTTTCTCAGTCTAAAATATTTCTTCCTACTCCCCATAATCGGGGTCATCCTATTTTTTAAAATCCTCATTTTCCACTTCATTATGTTCCGGGTCCCTTATATCTTAATTGGGGCAAACCCTGACATTTCTGTAACACCCCCAAATCTTACTCTTCGTGGGGGCATAATGGTTGGAAAAAAAATATTTGGGAATCTCTTTATATTTGTCTTACTTACTTTGCTTAATTCTTTCCCTCGTTCAGTCCTTACATGATCGTAAATTATGAATTCTCAAGTTTTATAAACTTCATGACACTCTTAAGTGCTAATAGTGCAATTAATAATATGAACTTATCACAAACGAACTGATCTGAACTGAAAGGAACAAATATATACATACCCATTTGTTCGAGGGTACAACAACTGAACACATAAAAGAGAATTACATTATTTGGCTTGATCGCTTCTATCCCAAAAGTACTACCACAGATAATCATCTAGTCATTAAAAACTAATCATTCATAACTTAGGCTAATCCTCCAAAAGCGGTGCTGCATGAAATCCTTGTCTAATTGCCCAGACTCTGCACACTATTATGGATCAAGAAATGCGGGCACGCACGACATCCCTAACCTGCTCCAATAAGGCGGTGATGAGGTCCAAGATAGTCGCAAGTAGAGCTGGATCAATCTAACCCTCAAGATGGCCTCTAGCTGTAATTCGGGTGGTAGCCTCAATCTTTTCCATGCTATAAGATAATCCTGCCGGAAGTACCCCGCCCTCAATTCTTGGTGCGGTAAGTCGGTCCAACAGATCACTTCTAACATTACGGGCCTCAGACAGGCCACCCAAAGTCATATGATAATTGGCGATTAGAGAAGCCTGAGTGGTAGCATCAAGTAGTCCATGGGGTGCAGGCGGTGCAGACCCAGGAGATCCAAATGGATAACCAAGCACGGTATCAGGTGACAATGGTGCCGGAGATAAAGGTGGCATTTCCTCAGTAGGTGCTGGGCTCCGTACAGGGGAGGGAACAGGAATTGGTGGAACCTCATGGATGTCTACAGGAACCTCTGGAAGAGGGTCTGATACTGGTATAATTGGTGCCGTGGAAGGCCCCACTCCTTCTGCCCTCATTATCCTCTGTGCCCTTGGTAACTCTTCATCCTCTAGTGCCACCCTCGCGGCCATTATAGCTCTGGTTGTCGCCCTGACTACGGTCATTAATTCCTCAGCGGTCCTCTCTTTATTCTCGTTAGGACCCTCCACGAGATCCTCCTCAGCAGCAATCCCTTCTGGGATAACATCCTCAACTGCAACATTCCCAATATGAATCTCATCCGGTCCCTCATTAGGGTACTCTATCGGATTTACAATTTGATCTCCAATATGTAATAAAGAATCCTCACGCCGATGCTCCTGAACCTCAGGGTTCGGTGCCCCGCTGCCCTATATGATAATGAACTATATTACTATCACGATATTTATAAGGGTTCCCATAAGGGTTTTAACTGTCAGTACTACGTTAGGTAGTCCGACTATAAACTTGGCAAGAGTTCTTATTATCTTAGTGGACTTATTATTTTAACATCACATCATCTCTGAGGTTTATAACGCTTAGCTCTGATACTATTTCTGTAACACCCCCAAATCCGGGGTAGGGGATCCGGGTTGTCACGAGTTCCATTTCCCTTAATAACACTCAATCTTAATAAATAGCCAACTACTGCGTACTGTGACCCCACAATATACACATACACCACAAGTTATAGACTCAGAGATGAATACCAAAAATAACACAAGTCATTTTATTCCACAATTATAAACTATTACACCTTAAAAGGGTTTCTGAATAATTTACATATTCCTTGCCATTATTACAATTCATATAGCTATATAAGTCTGGTGCATCAAAAGTTGGAAGCCTAGCCTATTGGTAATTCCTACCTCAGCTACAGCGGCATCAACGCTTCCAAAAAACTGCGGAACGTTTCCTAACCGCTTGCGAATTGGAGGCTTGGCCCTGTTCATCTTTTCTATCTATTGTTGTGTGATGAAAGAAGAAAGCAAGGGTGAGCAACAAGCCCACCGAAATAATATGCATAATAATTTACAAAATATGAACATTCTCACAGTACTCATGAAAGTCTTGGTTAAAAAGAAATGAACCAAGTTTGATCTCTTAATGCGACCAAGTTGCAAAATATTTAGTATATATGTATATATACTTTTCAAAATCTTTGAAAACCTCTGCCATGTATAATATACACAGAGTTCCAGTTTATAACTGTATAAAATTATCGTTGCAAGGTGATCCCATATATCTAACCTTGTCTCAGCGTTTTTCTGAAAATCTTTGTCATGCATAAGATAATCATTAACCAGATATAAGTTCAAAAGGTGAAGTTACGAGATACTCCAATATACTTATATCTTTTTCGAATACTACTTGAACTTCCACCGTTCAAGGTATAAATAGTTCATCGCATAGATGAAGCTACAAGACAAAACTTGTATAGCATCAATCTTTGAAATATCAACAAAATTAAATGAAGTTACGAGATACTTCATTTGATGAAAACATCATTTTGGAAACTCGACCCTGCCAACACTCAACAATCGCCCAGCCGTAGCCTTTCTATCGAAGTGCTCTGGGTAGTGTTGCAGAAATATCCAATTGGATGATGAACTCATTACGGGAGTTTGCCGCGCCAAGAAGACCACCCACGATGATCAGTCGCAGTAGTGCAACCCCACCAGTTTCTACATGTAGAGTAGAACAGTCGGATTTACTTGTCAACCGAACGCTGGACTCCTAAGGAATAGACCGTCTTAGCAGAACTTCCGGGCCATTTGGGCCAATAAATAAGGCTGGGCCGGCGCCACTCGACTACTTACGCCACTCCTAGTTCAGAAGAAATCCATGACTCTGAAACGTAAAGTTCATCCCGCCTTTCCCCAAGTAGCAACTTGTTGATACGGCTCCACCAAGAAGCCGTATCTAGTTGGAAAGGAAAGCTCACCGATATTTCCCAGGCGATGCCTATTAATGGATTAAACTCATTCCAAGAATTTTACTTCCCGAGTGTTGGGTAAGTAATCAAAAACTCTTTTATCAAAACAGCAATCTTATTGCGAATATAAAAATACACCACATAGCCGGATCCCTCAGGTTTTGAGCGAGTATTTAAATCCCCTTCGAAAGAAAGATCTTAAATCTAAAAATGAGTTTTGGGATCCGCTCTAACTTTTAAAATCATTTTGAAGACTCGAAAATATTTTAAAGAATGTTTAGAGTAATGATGACTTAATAAAATAAGTCATTCCCGATATGTTAGAAAATATCTGAATATTATTATTTAAATAATATTCCCATAAGGATAATCTTTATAAAAATAATTGAAGTAGAAGTTTTAAAACTTATACTTGAAATGAATAATAAATAACCAAAGATATACTTATATGAAAGTACGATCTTTATTTAAATAATCGAAAATAAGTTTGATTATCGAAACATTACTCTTTAATAAAATAAAGAATATTCTTTAATAAAATAAGCGGAGCCATAAGTCCTCGAATGAATATTCAAAATAATATTCATTAAGTAAAATAAGCGGAGTCATAAGTCCTCGAATGAATATTCAAAATAATATTCATTAAATAAAATAAAGTTATCAAATAAACCTTATTCGATTAATAGTTTTGAAAACTATTCATATATATATATATATATATATATATTATACTCGGGAACATCGACTCCCGGTTTAGAAAATGTTCACCTTTGGATCCCCTATACTAAGGGTATACGCAACTACTGCTTATCTCTAGCATAGGTATTATGCAACTTATAAGCATTGAATCAACAATTAGATATCAATATTACGAAACAGGCATGCATATATACCATATCAGCATGCTCCAATATATCGCAAGATTTGCTAATAACAATCATGCACTTATCACAAGATAATGCATATACATATATACATCACAACAACTGTGTAACGGGTAGAAAACTTGCCTGAGCGTTAGACTTCAGCTTAGAGTGGGTCCGGTAACCTATGAACAACAACATAAGCCGGAATTAGACCACGGTCGCTTAAGAAACTAGTCAAAACTCACTCATACCCTAATGGTCGCTTATACGCTTAACGATTTGCATTAATCGCTCGCATACCCTCGGCTCCACTAATTTTAATAAATTAACCGTTACGAATTTTAAGGCGACGCTTTCGCGAATACCCTATCAACTGAGCCTTTAATCTTACATAATTATTTCATACTCCAAATAATCATTTAAGGACCTTAACCAAGGTTTCAAAGTAAGGCGAGGGGAAATGGTTCGTTCGCGAAACGCCGTTACTTAAAACGGTCATTTCTCCTAAACTGTACATCGGATTCAAGCGACCACATATCAAAACAAAGCTCGTACGTGAACTATCTAAACATGGCAATGGTCAGAATCTTACAGTGAGTTCACGGGTCCTGAAGTTAAGAACAAAAACAGTCTAAAGTAAATCAGGCATTACGACAGCTATTTTTACGCGATTACCACAGTTTATACTACTCCAAATCAATCACAAACCAACTTACAACCAATTTTACAACCAAAATCCATCCAAACCTCACTACATCAGTCCATTACTTCATGTTTTATCCAACTCATTCAATCACAAATAAGAGCTACTAACCATACTAAAGTTCATTAACCAATAACCAAGATCTACAGCTCAAACTCATTACAAATTCAACCAAACTCTAAATATACATGAATCATCCTTTCATGAACTATAACAAACAAAACCAAAACTAATACTCAAAGTAAAGTTAGGGTTTGGAGGGGTTATACCTTCCTTGGAGTGATTAGAGTAGCTAGGATGCCTTAAGATGCCTTGAGATAGCTTAGGAATGCTTGGATCTTAAAGGAAATCAAAGAAAATAAAGTTAGTAATCTTTAAAACACTAATCATCATCTTCTTCCTTGATTTATTGGAAGAGATTCATGAAGAAATAGAAGCTTAAACCCCTAGGATATGCTTATCTAATCATAAGGGACCTTGGGTAATTACCTTGCAAATTAACAAAGCTAGAATCTTGATTTTTAGAATTTTTCTCCTTGAAATGATGAAGAAGCCGAGAGTAGATGTTCTTGGGAGAGTATTTTCTTTGTTGAATGTGTTTGTGGTGGAAAATGAAGTGAATTGGATATTTGGATGATTTGTTGGTTGATTAAAGTGAGTGGAGTATGACTAAGCATGACATCATCTTGGTGGCTTCATCTTTTGCCACTTGTCATCACTTGGTGGTGAAAGCATCTTCTTATGCTAATCATTGCTTAATTGCTTGGTTATCATCCTTAATCCTTGCACTAATCTCTCTTGCATTACTTGTCGTTTAATTGTTTTACGACTCGTTTATCGTTCGTTCTTGCTAATCATTTGTGGGATCATATCCGGGATCTTATTACTTAGGTTCCCCTAAACCTTTCTCAATATATTATATTCCTTATATGATCCTTTCTTTTAATCCTTGAATTTAAATCCTTTTAATCATGTTACCTTATACTCCATTATTTCGGTATCTGGTGGATTTTTTTGGGAAAAATAAAAGTGTTCGAATTTGGATTCTGACGATCTTTACATACACTTATATAACATATAGAGTACTAATAAGATCTCAGAATATCAATAAAAGAACTGCTACATAGTGTGGCATGAAAAGTTTTCTTAATCAGCATAATCAGTAAAATCCCTATTCATAAGGGTTACAAAAATTTTCGAAAATTGGGGTTATTACAGTTCTACTCTTAAATGTACGAGATTACCTAAATAGATCCATCCACCCATACTTAGAGGACAACTTCAAAAATTCTATCTAAAAATAAACTCTTACTTTCTACCGTTATACTAGCGATTCGTTTTCTATACTTTGCACGAGTATATTTAACTTTTATACATATTTCTTATTTAAAAAAAAATGGAATGATACCTAATCAATCAAAATGTAATTAACATCTTCAGCACGGAGTTAAGGCATACCTAACACTACCTCATAAGATTCTTTAGCATCATGAGTCGTCATCGCGTAGGTTCTTGTCATTGTCCTGGGCGTGTCCTTGTTTTCTTTAATCTCAGTAACATTCCGACCTCCCTTTTCAGGGCAATCCACTGATAGATGACCCGGTTTTGCACAACTATAGCTAGAAATTACTTTAGGCTTTGGACATTTAGTCGCTATATGCCCCCTTTCACCACAATTATAACACAACCCATTAGCTTAATAACAAATATCACCACCATGTTCCAGTCCATATTTCGTACACTCCAGTGTAGTGGTTCTCTTATCATTTCCAAGAAAACTCTCATTCCTTATGTGAATTTCTTATTATCCTTCTTATATCCTGAATCACCGCTCAATTCTATCTATCTTCCTCTTTTTTTATTTTTATGGAATTGAGTGCGAGCTTCATATTCCCTCTCTGCAATCCTAGCCTTACCAACCAATTTATCACATTGCTCCAACTCCAACAAGGTCACTTTTTCTCTTATTTGTGGTTTCAGTCCCTCTTGAAACCCCTGACATTTTCTGGCTTTAGTATCAACCTGATGAGGAGCAAACCTAGAAAGTTCCAAGAATTTTGAGAGATACTCCGACACAGACATTCCTTCTTGCTTTAGCCTCAGAAATTTCATCTTCATCCCATTCTTCATACATGTAGGAAAGTATTTATCAAAGAACAACTCCTTAAACCTTGTCCAAGCCATTTTAGAACAATCCTCGGTCTATTTAACTGTATTCCACCAAATACAGCTTCCCCCCTTAATGAGTGTGTTGCAAATTTTATGTTTTGCTCATCTGAACATTTCGATATCTCTATCACTTTTTCCATTCCTTAAACCCATACATTTGCAACATGCCGATCCAACTCTCCTTTAAAAGTCGGGGGATCTGCATCCTCAAAAGCCTTATATGTATACATTCGCTTATTCTCACCTTCTTGTTCCATATTTTTAACACGTTCCCCATTTATTTCGGGAATATCTGCAATTGTCTGTCCCTCCATTATACTCTTAAACATATTCTTCATTTCTCCCAAAATCAACAACATCTCGGGGCTAATTTGTACACTAAATCTAGTCACATCAGAATTTCCATCAGACATCTTCTCCTACAATTCAACATATAATATTAATCCTACTTTATTTGGAATACATGTCGCGGTAACGATTATCGAGCACTACACATATCATGATATATGCCATAATCACGATCAATCAAGCACTACACACGTCATAATATACGCCATAATAACGATCATCGAGTACAACACACATTATACGGCCTAAAGTGGTCACGTCTAAAACTTACACTTACGTGTTTTCTAAATGTTCCTCGAGCCTAAAATTTTACTACTCGAGATTCTAAATCCTATATCCTTCCTGTTTCGGAACCCTAGCTCTGATACCACATGTGACGTCCCCAACCTCGGGGAACCTCAGGAACCCGACCGGGGGATGCCAAACTAACTACAAACTCGATATATGCTTACATAACCATAAACTTAATTAATAATATAAAATTCATACAACATTTTTAGTCTATAACAAAAGTTTACGATACATCATAAGACCCTAACCGGGTACAAACATAAGTCTATTACGCAAACTTTATTCAATATTATACTAAGTACTTCTCGTCATCCACGGAAACCTTAGTTCGTCACATTTTATCCTTTCCTGAACATCCTTCTCTCAAATTCTTTCATGTGAAAGTTAGTGACATAAAAGAGTGAGCTCATAAAGCTCAGTATGCATATATCGTACATGCATGTCAACTGAAGTTTATCTAGAAACCAGAGTTTCAAATCATCAAATAAAATAAGACAACTTTAAACACGAGAGTCATCAAAAGTTTATCACGATTATCAAGAGTTCATCATAACATAATACTTCTCACAAGATTAAAATGGAGTATTCAAGCATGATGAGTTCATCAATTCATCAAGTTCCCCAAATTGGGATCCCGATCAGCTAAACAATTGGTTTAGCTTACTTCCAAAAAGGAAACATCATCATCAGTTCATCAAGTATCAGTGCAAGAACACTCATTTTTCATCAGTGAATCATCAGTCAAATCAAATCAATCATCATTTAAAGATCAAATCATCAACAGTGAAATAGTACAGTATATACTTACCTTAAATTGCTTTTAATACAACTTCTAATACAATTCATTTCTCGAGTCTCAAATCCTTTATTCCCGACTTAGTACCCTAATAACGTCATTCACAATTCTCAATAACATATTTTTATTTAGTAAACTCAAATCTAAATCCTACCAAGTAAATTCTAATAATTACATAAATTAACTAATAAGTATTATTACAAAATAAAATAGAATAAATAATAATAATAAAATAGATGAGGTTGTAAGAAGATTTACCAACATAAAAGCTTTTTTACTTTAGCCTCTTCCAAATCAACTCAAGTATCATGTAAAGTATTATATAAAGAAAGTGGAGGCAAGTTTTCTAATACTTTTCGATGTGGTACAATCCACATAATAGAAGAAAAAAATTGTATTGCATTAACGGCCATGACACTCAAGTAGTCACAGCTGCGTTTACGCGAAGGCACAACAGAAAACTAGAAGGCACAAAGGTGCCAACAATGAGTGCCATCAACAAGCTTAACTTAATTAATTTTTAAGTGTATACAAGTTTCTTTCTATTTATTCTTTTTTACTTCTCTTTGTATTTTTGATGTGGTGTTTTGAATTATTAAATCTTTCATATTGTTTCATATCCCACTGTGAAAAAGTTTCAAGGCTACCTACCACAAAGCTCCTATAAAAACATGACTTGGTTGATGAGAGCCCATATAGTTTTGAGGTTTACTTGTCCCACATCAAGGGACTTGAAAGAAAAGCTCACTCTCTACCATATATAATCTACAATTGGTTTTTACTTAGCCATATGAGTCCCCATCTGTATATTAGTTTTAATAAAGCCAAATGTCTTAGAGTTTTTGGATAATATATGAGTTTATAAAAACAAAGTAAAATTTTATTATTTTTTTTATTTTTAGAAAAATGACTTTGCTCATTACAAAGGACAAGTTGAAAAGTTAAGGAAATATTTTGTTAATTTTGAACTAAAATAATTTTTAAAGTTTAATTTCCTAGATAAGTTGAAATTGATTCCCTTAAAATATTTAGAAGGAACCTAACTTTGTCCCGCATTGAGGAGTGTTCGAATAGAACTCCTTATCAAGTCTATATAAGCTAATCGGAGTTAGCATAGACTTTATAGGTCTTGGTTTCCTTGGGCTGAAAAGACTATTTTCAAGTTCTAAAATCTTAAATGTGTGATATTCTCACAAATTTTTGGAATAATAATAAATTTTAAAATTTAAAGTGTAAGATTAACTTTAAATAAGTGTTAATCTTAGCTCCCAACTGAATAGTAGAATGTAGACTTACTAATCCTAAAATACCTAGACATAGAAGCATTTTTTACTTTTAATCCCAATTCATTTTATCCCACATCGAAAACATATAAAGCTCATCTATTCATTTTTCCTATATATTAAGAGACTTGCAAGCTTTCTAGACTTAAATAAATAAAGTACACTATTAGTCTTGATGGCTTATAAGTTTACTTATTTCCCACATCGATGGGAATAGAGTACAAGTTTCATTCCACTAGTATATATAATGGCTATGTGCTTGGCTTAACTCAAACTATACATCTATTGAGCTAATAAATTAACATTGGCTTATGAAAACAAGTTCAAAATTTTATTTATCTTTTATAGTCTTTTTTTTCTTTTGGGGACTTTGAGATATTCGAAGCACCAACTTAAAATTCTTTGGTCGCTCTGATGTATTCGAGCACCAACTTACAATTATATAGAGGCTATGAGATATTCGAGCACCAACTTACAATCTTATGGGCACTCTGAGATATTCGAACACCAGCTTATGATCTTATGAGCGCTTTGAGGTATTCGAGCACCAACATACCTTAATACCATTTTTATATACTTTTATCGTAATGGCACATAACTACTTTATATTATTTTACTCAACTAATATATTTATTCCATTCATTCCATCATAATATATTTAAAGTCGGGATGTTACACCTAGGTGTTGATGCAGGTGAACAATCAACCATACCAAACTTCTTCAATAAATCTTTGACAAACTTGGTTTGGCTGATGAAGATTCTATCACTTCTTTGACTAACTTGAAGTCCAAGAAAGTAACTCAATTCTCTCGTAATACTCATTTCATATTCACTCTCATGAGTTTTGAGAATCTTTGACATAGTTTTTCATTAGTAGAGCCAAAAATGATATCATCCACATAGATCTGAACTAAGATCATATCACCACCATGTTGCTTGTAGAAAAGAGTCTTATCAATTGCTCCTCTAGTGAATCCATGTTTAAGAAAAAATTCTAACAGTGTGTCATACCATGCTCTAGGTGCTTGCTTGAGTCCATAGAGAGCCTTTAAAAGTTGGTAGATAAAATATGGAAACTCGGGATCTTCAAAGCCAGCTGGCTGTTACACATAAACCTCTTCTTCCAACTCACCATTTAAGAATGCACTCTTTACATTCATTTGATACACCTTAATATTTTAATATGCAGCAAATGCAAGAATGATTCTTATTACTTCTAGTCTTGCAACTAGGGCAAAAGTTTCATCATAATCAATTTCTTTTTCCTTTGAGTAGCCTTTTACAACCAACCTTGCTTTATTTCTTGTCACAATCCCATTTTCATCCATTTTGTTCCTGAACACCAACTTTGTTCCAATTACACTTATGTTCATTGGTGCAGAAACCAACTTCCAAATTTGTTCCTTTCAAACTGATTTAGCTCCTCTTGCATAGCAGATTTGCAATCAGGATCAAGTAGGGCTTCCTCAGTTTTCTTAGGCTCAACTTGTGATAGAAAACATGCATGTAGACATTCATTTGCAGTTGCATTTCTAGTCCTTACTCCAAAATTTGGATCACCAATAATTGTTTCTCTTGTGTGACTCATGTCCCATTTTCTGGTGTAAGTTTGTTGACTTGAATTCTCTGCATCTTCTTCATCATTGGCATGACTTGTAGAACTTTCTCATCTTTCTCCCCCTGAGTTTGTGCTATCAAATTCAACTATTTTCTTGAATTACAAGTGAGTCAAAGGAAAGATGGTATATTCATCTGTCAATCCAAGTACATCATAGAACTTCTCAAGAAGTATAATTTGGAAGATTCAACTCTGGCAAAGACTCCAATGCCAACAGCCACTAAGCTTGATCAGGACAAAACTGGTAAGAAAGTTGACATCACAAGCTACAGAGGTATGATAGACTCATTACTATATCTTACAGCAAGTAGGCCAGATATTATGTTCGCAACATGCTTATGTACTATATTTCAAGCTGACCCTAAAGAGTCTTATCTTATAGCTCTCTTAAAAGGATTTTTAGGTATCTTAAGGGGACTCCAAATCTTGGTATTTGGTACCCGAAGGTACAGGTTTTAACCTAGTTGGCTATAGATATTCCGATTTTGCAGGTTGTAAGATTGACCGAAAAAGTACATCAGGAAGTTGTCAGTTTCTTGGAAGAAGGTTGGTATCCTGGCATACCAAGAAGCAACACTCACTATCCACATCAACTGCTGAAGCCGAATACATAGTTGTTGGAAGCTGTTGTGCCCAAATCTTGTGGATGAGGAACCAACTCCGGGATTATGGTCTACTGGTGTAAAAGATTCCAATATTCTATGATAATACGAGTGCCATAAAAATCTCAAACAACCCATTTCAGCAATCAAGAACTAAGCACATTAATATCAGGTATCACTTATCAGAGAGCATGTCACAAATGGCATTGTGGAATTATATTTTATACACACAGAGGACCAAATTGCAGACATCTTCACAAAACCACTTGCTGAAAACACTTTCTCTAAGTTGGTTGGTGAACTTGGGATGTTAAATCTTTTTAATTAAAAAATTAGGAATCAATAACTGCAATTTGTCTCAAATAAATCCACTTGTTATTTACTTTCAATATTTTAAGGACATGTGGATTTATGTGTCACTATTTATTTATCGTATTTCAAATATTTCTGTACTTGTATCTAATTGATAAATACTTTAGCACACTTATATTTATAAATTGTTTAAAAATAATGTAATTATAATTGGTTAAATTATGAGTAAAACGTTGCAGCATAATTTTGATCTAATTGATTGAGAATTTATCAATTCAATGATAAAAGATTCAATAATAATGAATCAAAGTTGTGATTTATTAATTTTAATGAAGTCAGAATTATTCAATATTTTATGGGGTTCATTAAAATTAATTTGTTAATGGTAGCATAATTTGTATCATAAAAATACAATTTTATCAAGTAAATGATAATAGTTGTCTGATTATGAATAAAATTATGAATTATCAGTGAAATGGATTTTAAATTATTATATATTTAAAAGAATTCATTTAGTTGATAATTTAAAGTGCATCACAATATTTATTTAATTTTATTAATGTTTTTCTAAAAAGAAGAATTTTAATAAAATAATAAACAAGTATTTGTGAAAAGAAAAGGTATGATATTTAAATAAGTTTTTTTTTAACCTGCGTCCTAGTGCTTTTGACAGTCGCAAGTTAGAAGTTAGATTTCAAATTTTTTTAACTTCCAACCTGCGACCATAGCAGAGTAATTAGTCGCGTGCTAATATCAAATTGTTTTATCTCCTAACTTGCGACTGTATTCATTGGTCGCAAGTTAGAAATACAAATTTTTCTATCTCCTTACCTGCGACTTGGTTTACTAGTCGCAAGTTAGCACTAAGAAAATTTCTAAATTCCTAACCTGCGACCTTTACCCTTAGTCACAGTTTAGAACTTCACTCTTTTTATTTTTATTTCAGTCTGTGTATATATATACATACTTTCAGTCACAGCTTAATATATACATACACAGCACAGTGCGAAGAGGAAGAAGGAGACAAGTTTTTTTTGATTAAAATATTAACAAAACTCTGCCCAAATTTCATTTGAATCACAAATTAGTATTTCCCATCACTAGATCTTTCTATTGAATGTAAAATCTAGCTTTTTCACCGGTTAAAAAGGGAGATCCGCGATTGTGCTAATTTTGATTAAGGCATTGTTTGGCTAAGTACTCTTTAATCTCTTAATTAACTAAGTTATTTGGTTCTCTAGGGCTCTTTAGTAATTGTTTATTATTCAATATTTTGTGTGTTCGATATTAGTTAATTGCCTTAATTTTCGTGCACGGTCAATTTATTTTGTAATCGAAATTTTATTCCCTCTTTTAAAAAACATGGGAGATAATATTAAGATTTTAAAAATAAATTTTGACTCAATTATAAAACGTGATCCAACTCAATTAGGTGATTTTGAAAAATGGATTTAATTTCTAAACGAGCATTCGATTGTGCATTATGTTTTGGTTACTAATGTCCAATTGAATGTTGAGCTTCTCAGATACATTCACAGTACATCTGAAGACACATCATATTACAACAGACTAGGATTTTTATTTCTCATTGGTGATGAAACAATACAAATCACTGAGGATGATATTAACGAACATCTACAACTTCCTCGAGATAATTTTGATCCATTACCAGATAAAGAGGAACTGATTAACTTCTTCAGAGACATCCACAACACCATGCCAAATGACACTATTCCCAAACACTTCAACAAGAGTCATCTTACAAAACCCTGGAACTTGTTCTTTAGTATTCTATATTTCTGTCTGTCTCCCAAGACTGGCGGATTTCATGGAATAACACAATTCATGAGGGAAGTTGGCGTCGCTGTTGCTGGTAACTTTGGACGAATGTTCATTAAAGAAATTCTGGAGAACCAAGCTCTAAAACAAGATCACATTCTATATGTCATATTTCTCCAGATTGTTCTAAATGGTATGCTCATAGAAGCTCAGAAAGAACTTGTTCTCAGTGACGACATGGAACCATCTTCAGAATTGTCCTCTAAACTGGTGGTTACCCTGATAAGAAAGACTCCTTCTGATAACAACAACCCATTTATGTGACGGACTTCATGCAAGAATTCTTTGACTCCATTGCTGAAGAACCTGTCTCTGAGTCTGAAAAAGCTCAAGCTCCTAAGAATCAAGACCTTGACGCTGTGAATGAGGATGATGAAGGAGCAGAGGCTGAACATGAAACAGATCCTCAGCCTCACCCTGACGTTCAACCAATGGATGTAGACCAAGAACCTGGAATTACTAAACAGTGAGAAGAGGTATCTCAACCTGAAGCTACTGAACATCAAGAAGAAACCGAGCCCAATCAATCAGAAATAAAATGTCTGCAGGCCAGACTTCACAGGTATGAATGAATCCTATATGAGCACTACATTTGATGATTTAATTGATATTGATTCACTTAATCTTGGTGACTTTCACACACAACTCGCCCTAGAGCAATTACTATCAGGAGGCAGTGAGTTTGTTTTCCCGAAAATTCATAACCATACTCTAGAACCAATACACACATATCAAACTCTCTTAGCCCAAACCCTAGAGTATAAGGATCATATGGATATAGGGGATAAACTGCACACGATGCAACAAATAAGGAAGGTACGTTAAGTGAACCCACAGCTCTGTCTCCAACGAAGCAAAATAGTATCCCCCCTGAGACAACTGTAACCTCCCATGTATCTTCCCAAAAGGATACAATGGCTGAAAAAGCACATAAATAGTTACTGGATCCATCTTCTCAACAAGGTGGGTCTATTGAAATTCACCCGTCAGCCACGGTATCCTGTAATGAGTAAAACACACTCTCAAATATTCAAGCTCTTGAAGCTTTAAATGAGTCAATCAGAAGAGCACTATTTGGTGAGGAAGTATTGACAGAAATAGTTAATTCAACCATATTACGGTTATAATATCTTGTTTAAGGTCCTTCAATGGATCAACTGCCTTCACAGGTGTTAGGAGAGAGTGTTGTAATCGTTGTCACATCTAGCATAACACTTACCTCCCCAGGACTATTAAACCTGGATGCATCTACAGATAGGGGATACGACATTGGTGTGGATTGGCAACCCATTGGAGATGAACCAGATTCAACTGGTGAGCCTATGGGGAAACTGTCTTCACCGACTCTAGAGGAAGCTGAGGAACAGATGCCACATATGACGGCCTCAGTGATCCTCCCAGAGATTCCAACTCTGGACCAGTCATCTCACGATGACAGGCAACTTGTCTTGAACAAAGATCGAGAATCGCGAACTCCCATTGCACCACTGCTGACCTCCTTAAGGATGGCTCCAGTGTTTTCTGCAGGTACATCTTCTGAATCTCGGAGCTATGAGTGGAGTGTGTCCGTGAGGGTGAGTGAGACATAAACCCCTAAACCGAGTGACAGAGTGTTAAGTGATACAATGCGAGAAGCCCGTGAGACACCTACCTCTCAAACTACACCCGTAGACATGTCACAATATGTAATAAAATCTTACCTTGGAGCACAGTTAGCATTTAAGAATAGTTATCTTAAAGAACAACTGGCTCTCAGGGATCAGTATCTCAAAGATGAACTTTCTATCAGGGATCATCAGTTTGCATATATTTCCGAACATCTTGAACTTCAACAGGCATCATTTGCTAGTTTACGGGAATTCATGAAGCAATCTCTCTCTCACTCTAGAAAGGGAAAGGCAATATCTAATACTGAGCCAAAGATCTCTATTAGCAAGCAAGCGCCAATCCCTGTCTCCATTGAAATAGCTCTTGTCAATACTGGGCCAAAGACCTCAGTCAGCAAGCAAGTGTCTGTTTCAGAACCATCTTCTCAAGAGGTCCCTATCTTGATCTTGCCTGCTCAATCAACCCCAGCTCTGAAGGATAACACAAGTGAGGGGGAGAAATGGGTGGAGCAAGAAAAGTAGCTGCAGTTGTGAACTTAATTCAGGATGTTTTTCAAACAAATGACTCTGGATATGATGAGTTTGGAGATGAGATTCAGGAAGAAAAGGAAGAAGAAGAGAGTATTGATGAAAGGGTATTGTTAAAAGCAAGAAATGCTGTTGAGAAGAGTTCTTCAACTCAGGGGGAGCAATCAACTTCAAAACAAGATCTCCAATGCAAAGTCATTATGACTCAAAGGGATCTTATGTCAGAGATTTATGCTCCAAAGCCCCTATTCTCAGAGTATGAACTAAAGGAAGGAGAAATAGATGAGAGCGATGTTCCTGAGGGATATGAACCCAGAGTTGAAGAAGTGATGATGGAAGAGAGAAAGGTTATATTTATGGACAAAGAATTCGAAGATGAAGATGTCTACTCAGATGACTATTTATTCTATGGATTGCCGAAAAAATTCAACCGATCTTTTGAAGAAATTCAAGGAGAGATTGAAAGATCATGAGCTAGAGTACAAAGAGCAACCCATAGAAGAGCAGCCAGAGAAGCAAGAGAATCATATCTTTGAGCTAACAGGAGAGGAAGTGAATGGGATGAGATCAAGAGGAAAATGGAAAAACCTGAAATTTATCATAAACTAGACCCTGGCAACAGGAATCTTCTAAACACTGTAGAGAAGTACAGAGTGGATTATCCAAATATTCATGAGTTCTTTGATCAGTTCAATAGGATAATCATTGGCACCACTGTGAATATTCTAAAGAATGGATGGAAAATCACTGTCAACCACAGAGATGGACTCCAAATGAAGATCTCTGCTAGTATGCTGAAGAAGCTAAATATAGTGGAACTGTTTGTCTTAGCATCAAAGATCCCATGGTTTAAATCGAATGTGAATTAATACTTCAGAGACAAGCTTCGGAAGATGATGATGGATGTATCTTCTCAAGTATTCTTTACTCCATTTGTGATCAAAGTATTTGTAGATGGCAGAATGCAAAAAATCACCATGTCTGATCAACATATAAGATCCATTCGTTATCTATAACTCACTTTCATGGAAAGTCAACTCAGGACAAAAAGAGAAAAACTAGAGGCACCAGGATTTAAAAGATCAGAAGCAGACTTCAAAGCTGCTGAAGGTCTATATGCTTACAGGCTCAGTGATAAAATGATAAGGGATTCAGAGAAGGACATGAAAAAACTCAACAGATCTTATCATGAGATGGTGTTCATCAATGGAGAGCCAGAGATTAATCTTCTAAAAGATAGTAAACCTATCATCAGCACTAATAATGAAGGGGAACTAGTCTTTGAGATTAATAAAGCAAAGATTAAGATCAATGATTTCAGAACAAGCGGATCAGAAGCAATACATCAAGCCTTGATGGATGTTAAACTCTCCACATGTAAGAAGGACAAGATTGCTTTGATTCCAATCATAAAGATACTTGATGAGGTAGTGGAAGAAGAATCGATCAACGATACCAAAATAGTATGAGGACATCCTAAAAGGATAACAGTCTTCGTAATGTCAAAAATATCTTCAATGTTGTTTGAACTTGTTCCTAAGTGCTCCAAAGTCAAATATCTTCAGATGATCCTGAATGAACTGAATAATCCCCCTCCCATTAATGCACTTAAAATAGAAGCTCGTGATTTGGTCCAAGCTAGACTGGATGACCTTCTGAATAGAAGTAAAGTATCATCTCTCCCAGAATCAATAAAATCAACAGATCCTAAAAAGAAAGCTCCCAAGAGAAAGTCTGTTTAGACTCAATCCACTCAAGAAGGAGAAGGCAAGAAGCTCAAAAAGATAAAGACAAAGAAGACCAAAATAATTTGTTCAGGCTAGAGGAACACTTCTTTGTAATTTGTAATTTAAGAAATCTGGAATTGAATATGTAATCCAAAATAAATTTAATATCTTTATCCGTTCTGAGATTGTTCTTTTTTTTATTATCATTTGGGTTATCCTTAGGGATTTGCTTGTCGAACTCCAACAATCAAATAGGGGAGATTGTAAAGCATGATGTAATATAACATGTAATCTAGGAATTATAACTCAACATGAAACAGAAATAGATAAACAATATTAAATTGTGAAGCACGGGAATCCTAAAGATGAAGACATGATATATACAAAGAATCAAAAGATGTAAATGACTCTCTAAGTCCACAATAAAGTCATGGGAAGAATTTCACCATGCATCCATGAAGAATAAGACATCAAATGACTTCCAGTATCAGTTACATGGTTTGATTAGAAGTATTAAAGATCAGGGTTTCAGTGTTTGAAGCAAAAAATAACCATGCAAGATGTATTAGCTCTGTAGTACAGACAAAATGAATTAAATCAATTCATGTTATTTGTTTGTGAACCAGACTAGTGCACCAAACATTAACATTCCAGAAAAGATTTAATTCAGTAACACGGAAGAAATGGTTCACTGATACAGCTATTGGAGATAGAGGGAAAATAACCCAAGGCAAATACATTACCTAGAGGTCGCAGTTTGAGAGGTCGCGGGTTGATAAATAAAGAATATATTCTAAGTCAACAAATCACCTTGTGGTCGTAGGTTGAGGTCGCAGGTTAGAAGTTTGCCAAAATAATCTAAGGCAACTACTCCACCATGGGTCACAGGTTGTAGGTCACCAGTTAAGTGTTTGAAAAATTCATTAAGATAAAACCAACACACTGTGGTTGCAGGTTAAGAGGTCGAAGGTTATTAAGCAAGGAATTTATTCTATGGCAAAATCTATTCACTTTGGTCGCAGGTTGTGGTCGCAGGTTACACAACTCCCCTTTAGTCGCCAGTTAGCACTTAAGATGTTTATTCTGATTACCTGCATCAATTCAATTGGTTTGTGTGGTCAAAAATAGTGTCACCTTTCCAATTCAGATTGAAGACTACAAAGCAGCAATTGAATGTGATTATTCAGTTGGTTATCTTCTTCAGTTCAACAGAAAATGTTTACGGGAGCTCCACTAAAGAACCTCATTTATTAAGCTTGTACACGTAGTGTTATGCTGCTAAATTTATTGTAGCTAATCAATTCATTGATTAGATTATAGCAACCTCAAGGATTATATTAATAAAACAATATATTCCTCGAATTGTTTTGTGTCTATTTTGATTCCATAGTTATAACGAAGAACTTGTAAATGAATCGAAAATATTGTAGGTATCGTATTCAACCCCCCCTTCTACGATACTTTGGGACTAACACTAAGTTATTAGATCGATTGTTGATTGATAATCTTGAATATTTAACTTTTCTGCATTCTGTACTTGAGGTTCATATCGATATCTCTAGTTTAAAGTATAGAGAACTGACATCTCAATAAGTATAATGGCTTATCGAGATCTCTGAGTTCTCTTTAAGTGTTTTGACTTGTCGAGGTCTCTGAGTTCTCTATAAGTGAACTTGGCCTGTCGAGATCTCCAAAACTCAGCATGTAGGAATGACTTATCGATATCTCTAAGATCTTTATATGCATTTTGACTTGTCGAGGTCTTTGAGATCTCTAATAAGAAATTGACTTGTCGATACCTCCAATCTTCATATCTTCATTTTTGACTTATAGATATCTCTGAGTTCTATATATACAAAGTTAACTTGTCGATATCTCAGAGATCTCTATATACATTTTAATTTGTAGATACCTCTAAGATCTCTACTGATAATTTGACTTGTCAATATCTCCAATATTCATATCTTCATTTAACTTGTCGATATCTCTGGGACTTCTCTATAAGCCATTTTGGACTTCTCGATAAGTCATTCTGGAGTTCTCAAATGACTTATCTATATGACTTGATATGTGACTTGTAGATATCTTGACTTAGAACATTTTTCCTAAAATAGATTTATTCAACTCCAAGATTCTTCACCTTTTTTCTGAGGTATGATCTTGTTGATCTTCTTCCGGAGCTTATTCTTAGGCTTGAGACTGTTCACAGAAAAATACTCCAGTCTGATCTTTAACATTATTATAGACTCCAGTAACAAAATAAAAAATACAGATTTAGACTACCATATAACTAAATCTTAGGGTTGTCAATGTGACTTAGTCTTTTTATAGTATAGGCATGTCTTGCATAACAAAATGTTAATCACACTAAAGGCAATTTAAAGAGACAAATTCATTTCCAAGTTAAAGGATATGGTCTAATTTTGAAATCACGTAGTAATATCATCTTCCATTGTAGCCTAGTTGGTTAGGATACTCGGCTCTCACCCGAGAGACCCGGATGGCAACGGAATTTATTTTTCCAGCACCAGAGAATCAAGATACAGTTGATTTAAGTTTTTCCCCTGTTTGTATAATTATCCATATTTCAGGGGCAGCTTGAGAAAGCTGGACTTCTAAAAGAGATCACTGCCTTTACAAGGATAATTTTATTTACAGTATAGGTTGATCACAACCTTTATTGACATAATTTATCATGTTCGTCAATTACTTTGACACCCCCTAGGGATTCTGTCATTGAAAGAGGAAATAAACATTAATTATAAGAGTTACAGTAGCAAGGAAACCATTCTTTTCAACAAAATACAAAATTCTTGAAGCACCTAAACTACAAAGTTAAACCAGCAGCGGTTGAGTATACAACAACGAAAGCAAAATCCAAAGTGAATAAACAAGAACAAGAAAATAAATGACAATCACACAAGACAAAGATTTTCATGGTTCAGAAATTCCTAACCCACAAGCCGCACTAATTTTGTATTGATCTCTCACAATTTGTTGTGTTATGATTTTACAATTACGTGAGTATTTATAAGAGAAGAAACTAGGCCTAAATTAAAATTATAGTCTAAATCTTAAAAGTAGACTAATCCATAAACTAATCTGAATCTGAATAGTCTATTTTCATGAGCTTAATTAATAGACTACACAAACCCAACAATCTCCCACTTGGAGTCTGGCCAATCTTCACTTCACTCTTGTAAGTCTAGTAAAATCAATTCTTCAAACAATAACTCTAACTAGTGTAGCGCCTTCTCATCAATCAATTCTGAAGGCTAGTTAAAGCTACGTAAAGCTTCAACTTTTCATTCGTAACCACCTTAGTCAACATATCTACAGGATTCTTAAAACCAAGGATTTTCTTCAAGGACAAAGTACCATTAGCAACTTCCTTGTAAAGTGATATCTCAGCTGAATATGCTTCGTCCTAGCATGAAACACGGGATTCTTCGCAAGACAAATATCACACTGAATGTCGCTATACAAAGCACTATCCGCCTGCTTCTTGCCCAACTCCTCAAGAATATTCTTCAACCAAATCATCTCCCTGCTAGCTTCAGAGATAGCCATATATTCTGCTTCTGTGGTTGAAAGAGCAACACTCTTTTGAAGTCGAGACATCCAACTAACTGCGGTGCCACCCAAAATAAAAATATAATCAGTTGTACTTTTTCTTGTATCCAAACATCCACCCAAATATGTATCAGAGAACCCTTCCAAGATAACATCTTCTTTACTGAAACATAGTGCAACCTTGGATGTGCCTTTCAAGTAGCGTAACAACCACTTGACTGCTTCATAATGCTCTCTTCCTGAATTAGACATAAATCTGCCAAAAACTCCCACTGAATGAGCAATGTATGGCCTTGTACACACCATAGCATACATTAAACTGCCAACTGAAGATACATAAGGAACTTTAGCCATATCTTTCTTGCCTTCATCTATTTTAGGTTATTGCTTCTTTATGAGATTAAAGTGACTCGCCAATGATGTACTTCTGGTCTTCGCATCTTGGACATTATATTTCTGCAATAATTTCTCAACATACTTTTCTTGAGATATTTATAAAGTACCTTCAACTTTATCCCTTATAATACTCATACCAAGTATCTGTTTTGCTGCACCCATATCCTTCATCTCAAACTCCTCGGACATCTTTCTCTTTAACATGTTGATTTCCCTCATGTTTGATCCTACTATTAACATGTCATCAACATACAACAACAATATGACATAAGATGAATCAAACTGTTTAAAGTAACAACAATGATTCATAGCACTCCTTGACCTATTCTTCATCATAAAGCTGTCAAACTTCAAGTACCATTATCTTGGTGCTTGCTTTAAATCATAAAAGCTTTTAATAAGCTTGAAAACAAGGTTTTCTTTCCCATCTACCTAAAATCCCTCTGGCTAAACCATGTAGATGTCTTCCTCAAGATCAGCATGTAAGAATGCGATCTTAACATCTAGTTGCTCTAGATGTAACTCATCTGCAGCCACAATACTTAGCATAATTCTAACTATAGTCGTCTTAACAACGAGAGAAAATATATCAGTATAGTCAATACCCTTTTTTCTGTTAATAAACCTTGACTACTAACATTGCCTTGTATCTCTTGCTTCCATCATGTTCTTCTTTGCTCCTGAACACCCACTTATTCAGTAAAGCCTTCTTTCCTGCTAGTAACTCCGTTAAAGACCAAGTCTCATTCTTCTCAATAGAACTCATCTCCTCATCCATGGTTGATTTCCACTGAACTGAATCATCTATTTGTACTGTCTCTGAATAACACTGAGGCTCCCCGTCCTCGGTCAATAACATATAATATGCCGAAGGAGAATATCTTTGTGGTGGCCTCACACTTCTTCTAGATTTTTTTACCTCGGTCTGTGGAGTTACTGGAACCATGTCATCAACATTCTCCGAACTCCCACTATTTCCTGCAAGATCTGTTTTTGTAATATCTTCAAGCACTGCTTCCTCTTTCTCAGGTTGTTCCTATGTAAACTCGGAATCGACTACAAGCTATCTTTATATATTGCATTCTCATTAAAATTAACATCTCTACTTCTAACGACCTTCTTAGTCAGTTCATCCCAGAAACGGTAACCCATGTCATTTGAGCCATAACCAATGAAGATACACTTCTTTGCTCCACCAACTTAATCTGGACTCGCCACTCATCATCCATAACTGAAGTGCTCTGCCTAGTCTCTCGAGCTAGCCTATCCACCAAAGCTCCCAATCAGGAATACGGGAGTAAACAAAGTCTCGGTCCTGGGCTAACTTGCCACCAACACTGACAGGTACAGTCTTAGGCATCTCAGACTCTGGCTCAGGGGCAGGGGTCTCTGAATCTGGCCTCAAGGGTGAAATCTGAATAGGGATCTCACTACTCTCAGAAGGATCCTCCTCTGGATCTGAACTAACATACACAGGCTCCTCTGGAGAGGGTGGAATGGGGTCCACTGGGGTACCGGTCAAACTAATCTCGGAATCTGAATCACTACCACTACTGGGATCCTTAGAAAAAACATAAAACAGCAACCAAGAAACAGCGTTAGGGTTAAATAAAGCTTCCAGCTAACTCACACCCTAACTCTAGTTGCCACTTTAGCTAATATATACTTTCCTTAGACTATTCCTAATAGTCTAACTCAACTCTATATGAGTCGAACTCTCTCGCGATTTAAATATATATACCCAAAATGCCCTTTTTAAGTCCTAACTTGTCTCAGGGACTAGATCCTGTAGCTCTGATACCAACTTGTGATGCCCTCAATCTCGGGGTTAGGAAATGAGGACCCACACACCATTAATCTACTAATTAAATAAGCGTAAACCCCGATTAGCTACTAACAGGATCAAACAGGATAAAGTATGAGACAAGATTACAACTACCAATCATAAAATATACCTTACAACCCCAAAATAATATTAAATATACATAGTCGATCCCGGCTTGGAACCGACAGATAACCCATGATCGTCCCAATTTCCTTTAAAATCTATTGCACAGGTTCGCAACATATCTTCAATTGTCTGAATTGTCCTTTCACTATGTCCGTCAGTCTGCGGATGATATACCGTACTCATTTTCAGCTTACTTCCCAAATGATCATGGAATTGTCTCCAAAATCTCGAGTTAAACCTTGGATCTCTATCAGACACGATAGATACAGGAACTCCGTGACGCATCACGATCTCATCCAAATATAATTTGACCAACTTTTCCAACGAAAACCTTTCATTTATCGGCAAGAAATGTGCTGACTTCGTCAATCAATCGATTACCACCCAAATCGCATCATGATTAGACTTGGTTTTAGGTAATCCTACCACGAAATCCATCGCGATATGCTCCCATTTCCATTCTGGTATATCTAGTGGTTGAAGCAGTCTACTTGGCCTCTGATGTTCCGCTTTGACCCTTTGACATGTATAACACTTACTTATCCATTCCGCAATTTCCTTTTTTATGTTTAGCCACCAATAACTTTCTTTTAAATCCTGGTAGATTTTCGTACTTCCAGGGTGAATTGAAAATCTCGAGTTATGCGCTTCTTGCAGAATCTCGTGCTTTAGTTCCACGATATTAGGTATCCAAATACGTGAATTAACACGGTAAATTCCTTTTCCATCCTTTTGAGCTTTGACTTCTTCCCCGGATAACTTATCCTTTTCGCGATTCATCACTTGCTCTTGACAACATCGAATCTTTTCCAAAATTTCAGGTTGAAATGACATCGCATATATTGCTTCACCTCCAAATTCTGGACTCTGCACTTCTATTTCCATTTTTTTGAAATCCTTGATCAATTCTTCTGATGACGTTAACATATTCAACCTTTCCTTGTGACTTAGAGCATCTGCTACCACATTTGCCTTTCCAGGATGATAGTTTATCGTACAATCATAATCTTTGATCAATTCTAACCATCTTCTTTGTCTCATATTCAACTCCTTTTGAGTGAAAATATACTTTAAACTCTTATGATCCGTATAAATCTTGCACTTTTCCCCGTATAAATAATGTCTCCAAATTTTAAGGGCAAACACAATTGCTGCCAATTCCAAATCATGCGTGGGATACTTTTGCTCGTGCGGCTTGAGTTGCCTTGACGCATATGTTATTAGCCTTCCGTGTTGCATTAACACACATCCAAGTCCTTTATACGAAGCATCATTGAATATCACAAATTCTCCTTTTTCATCAGGTAACACCAACACTGGGACGGTTACCAGTCTCTTCTTTAACTCTTGAAAGCTTTCCTCGCACTTTTTCGTCCATACAAACTTCTCTTCTTCCCTGTCAACTTCGTTAATGGGACAGCAATCTTAGAGAAATCTTCCACAAACCTTCTGTAGTATCCGGCTAATCCCAGAAAACTTATGACTTCCGTAGGAGTCTTGGTACTTTCCCAATTCATTATAGCTTCTATCTTGGTTGGGTCTACTTTGATTCCTTCTTTATTAACTACATGTCCAAGAAATTGCACTTTCTTTAGCCAAAATTCACACTTCGAAAACTTAGCGTACAGCCTCTCTTTCCTCAGAATTTCCAAAAAAATTCTCAAATGCTCCTTATGATCTTCTTCCATCTTGGAGTAAATCAGTATATCGTCAATAAACACAATAATGAACTTATCCAAATATTGCTTGAACACTCTGTTCATAAGATCCATAAATGTGGCTTGTGCATTCGTCAAACCAAACGCCATTACCAAAAACTCGTAGTGTCCATATCTTGTTCAAAACGTTGTCTTGGGTGTATCTTCGGCTTTAATCTTTAATTGATGATACCCATATCTTAAATCTATCTTGGAGAACCACGAAGCTCCTTTTAGTTGATCAAACAAGTCATCGATTCGCGGTAGAGAGTACTTATTCTTAATCGTCAACTTATTCAATTCGCGATAGTCAATTCATAACCTCAAACTTCCATCCTTTTTCTTTACAAACAACACCGGTGTGCCCCACGGGGATACACTCGGCCGAATTACTCCTTTATCCAACAATTCTTGCAACTGAGATGCCAATTCCTTCATCTCGACTGGTGCTATACGATAGGGAGCTTTCGATACTGGTTCCGTTCCAGGAGCCAAATCAATCGTAAACTCGATCTCTCTATCTGGAGGTAGTCCAGGCAATTTATCAGGAAATATATTAGGAAAATCTCTTACTATTGGGATATCTTCAATCCTTACGGATTCTTTTTCCACATCCATAACATGAGCTAAATAAACTTCGCATCCTTGACGTAATAATCTTCTCATCTCGATAGCTGTTAGAAACTTCTTCTCTTGCCTCTTCCCTTTGAATATCACCTCCCCACCATCCTTGGTTCTTAACTTCACCTTCTTACTTTTACATTCTATTTGCGCCTCATGGTTTGACAACCAATCCATTCCTAGTATAACCTCAAATTCTCCTAGCTTAAAGGGAATTAAGTCACCAAAGAAGTGTCGACCTTCTATAATCACATCACAATTGAGACAAACTTTGTTAACAATAACTTTCTCTTGATTTTCTACTTCTATAATCAAATTAGGTTCCAGAGGATACACAACACAATTTAACTTATCAAGAATACTTTCAGAGATTAAAGATCTAGTTGCTCCAGAATCCATTAATACTTTTACTTCTACTGAGTTAATAACAAGCATACCTGCTATCACGTCCACATCTTGCACCGCATCTTTCATTGTCATATTAAAGGTCCTAGCTCTGGGTTGAGCTGATGGTGCTGGGAGAGATGGTGGTCCAGCAATCCTAAGAACATTGGCCTTCTGAACAGGCTCCTTGCAATTCCTGGCCATATGGCCCACCTTTCCATACTTGAAACAAGCCAATTCAGGCTTCCTTGCTCCATTTGGACACCTCGAAAAGTAATTCCCTTTCTGGTTGCACTTCAAACAGGTCACGTCCAACTTATTACACCTTCTCGGGTGTCTCTTTCCACAATTCTTGCATTCTTGAATCTGAGGTCTATTATCCTTTCTCGGTTGTCCTGCTTTCTGGAAACGGTTCTTTTGGGTTCCGTTACCGGATTTAAACTTCTGAAATTTTTGGTGCTGACCTCCACCATTCCTTCCAAACTTTCCTCTAAACTTTGAACTTCCTTGCTCTTGCTCCGAGCTTTCAAATTTTCTTTTCCTTCCTTCATTTTCTCTTCTCGCAGCTTCACGCTCTCCTTCTACTATCATTGCCTTCTGTACCAAAGCAGCATAATTCTTGATTTCCAACAACGCTACTTGACTCATAATCCATGGCTTAAGTCCATGTTGGAACCTCTTATCCTTCTTTACCTCTGTATTTACATACTCAGGTACGAATGTAGACAACTCTGAAAATTTCACTTCATACTCCGCTACCGACATATCCTCTTGCCTAAGGTCCAAAAATTTCATTTCCAACTGATCTTACATATAACTTGGAAAATATTTCTCCAAGAACATTTCAGTGAACTTCTCCCAAGATAAGTCATTTCCATCCAACAACGCCTTCGAAGATTCCCACCAGAAGCTCGCTTCATCTTTAAGGTAATAACTCGCATACTGGGCTTTCTTGTCGTCCTTAACTTCTGCTAATTCAAAGGCTTTTTCCATTTCTCCTAACCATGACTGTGCTTTTATCGGATCGGGCAATCCTAAGAATTCTGGGGATGAACAGATTGAAAGTGTTTAAAGTTTCCAACTTTAGGGGCCACAGGTTGTTGCAAAAGCTGAGCAAGTCTGCTCATCATGGTGGTTTTTGGGTTTACTTCTGGGTCTTGGGTTGGGATTTCTTCTTCTTGGTGATCTGGTGAGATGGCCATTTCTTACAAACCTGATTGAGAAATTATTTAGCAATACGATAGCATGGCATATATAATAGCATTTTATTATGGAATCTCTTTTGCGGGTTTTAAGCTTTACCCAATTTTGCACATGCAATCCTATTACTACATAATTCTCATATCAGTGTTGTTTTCTCATGGCACAGAATAGGGTGCTACGAATTTTAAACATGGTTATACGAAAACATGGTATTCGGAACAGTTTATGCAAATCTTTAGGGCGCACGATAGAAAACAAGATGTATAATGGATTTATCAAACAAGGGGGTACATAAATAAAAGTCTGGTTATCACAAGTTCAGGAATAAGGTACAATAACAGGGTTAAATAGAGGAAAAATTGGAAAATATCCCATATCTACCCCTAACTTCTAATAACTACTACAATGTTCCGAAATACAATACAACAAATAAAAAAAGGATCCCGGCATCTGACCAAGTATCCCAAAGCCTACCGGCACTGAAAAACAACAACTACGGGCTCGACCAACAGTCCCGTCTAACAACGAATCATCCAGAATCTCTCTCAACACAACCAACATCCAGCGAATGATCTTGTGCAGCCTCCGGGCCTCAGCATTAGCATCACTAGTGGATGGTCCCTCATCCAATCTCCTCCGGGCAACCTGCTCCTGAAAGAAATATGTCCTAAGTCCAATCATGTATTAGGATTTAGGAATAACTTTTATGTAATCTGTTTTGATTTCATTGATATTAATAAAGAATTGTTTTGTTTTTATTACGGGCTTTATCTATTTAAGTGTTTAAATAAGATATACCATAGTTTAGAGTAAAGCTTTTTATGGATTATGATGAGATCATAATAGTGAGACCTAAAAAGATGATAACTCTAAACTTAAATAGTTCATGGTCATAGGATTACTAACTGGTAATTAATAATCTGAAAAGATCGGTACATACTATGCTTGCTTCATTATGAAGGATGTCTGTTCTCATAGACATTTGTGTGGTGACACTATAGCTAGTATGTAGGTGCTTATTATGGAATAAGTTCACTCAACATGACTCGCCCAGCTGAACAACTGATGGAGTTCACTCACGTGTCAGCAGTTGTTCGCTTAGTGATAGTTGTACAAGTATCCTTAGACTTGAGGTCATCATAGTCATCTTGTGTACACTGAACTATGCTTTGGTTTAGTTCTTAGTCTCCAGGGACAATTATTAGGGCTCTTCTGGGTATAGGAATTTGTACACGAAGATAGTGTATGATCAATAAAGGATCTACCCCTTCCAGTGAAGGAAGTGAATGTTCAAGGCTGATCCACTTATGCTAGTTCAGGAATCTCTGGCCAGAGTACATGAAATTAGAAAGGGAGTTTCTAATTTGCATAGAACTACGCATAGTAAATGGTAAACAAGTGATAGAATTAGATAGGCTTGACACGAGATCCATGCCTTGTATTTAATCGGGACATTGTAGGGTAGAAGGAGTTTATTGTACGGTAACTATTCACTGACAGGTTCTTGGTATTCTAAGCAGTGAATTCATATTATCCGGATAGTCGCGATATGTTGAGAAGCATCACTCACGATGTAGAATAAATGTGATTAATTAGTTAATCATATTTAATAAATTAGAGAATTTATATAAATAATGATAAAATAGTTTTATTATTATTTATTTCTACTACCGGCTTAATATTGAACCTACAGGGTCACACCATAAAAAGAGAATGATTTTATGGTGGAGGAATTAATTAATAATGGCTAATAATTATTTATTTGTGAAATAAATAATTAATTGGCAAATTTAATAATTGATTAAATGAGATTTAATTGATTATAAATTAATTAAGAAAAGTTCTTAATATTATTAATTAAGGATTTAATTTTTGGAAATTAAACCAAGAGAGAGAATTAATTCTAAAGTGTTTAGAAAAAGGATTAATAATTAAAAGGTGTTTTAATTATTAATGAGAATAATAAATGGGATAATAATAATATTATTTATGGGAAAATTTCAGCTGAAAATTTTGCCTATAAATACACTATTATAGACCCTATTTTATTTGAACCCAAGAAACCCAAAAGTTTCAGAAAACCAAATTCTCTCCACCTCCTCCTCCTCCTAAAAGTCGTTTTCTTGGTGGATACCGGTGGAGTGCTTCACACTTGAGGAGCAACTGCTGAGGATCTCTGATCGTTGTCTCTGAATTAATTTTAAAAGGTTAGATTCGATCCCTCGAATTTTTATTCACGATTTATATGCTTTTATTTGGATTTTGTATGTGTAAAAGTATTTTACCATGCCCCGCTGCGTTTAAAAATCCAACAGCTCCACCAACTTAATCCGGACTCGCCACTCATCATCCATAACTTAAGTGCTCTGCCTAGTCTCTCGAGCTAGCCTATCCACCAAAGCTCCCAACTCAGGAATACGGGAGTAAACAAAGTCTCGGTCCTGGGCTAACTTGCCACCAACACTGACAAGTACAGTCTTAGGCATCTCAGACTCTGGCTCAGGGGCAGGGGTCTCTGAATCTGGCCTCAAGGGTGAAATCTGCATAGGGATCTCACTACTCTCAGAAGGATCCTCCTCTGGATCTGAACTAACATACACAGGCTCCTCTGGAGAGGGTGGAATGGGGTCCACTGGGGTACCGGTCAAACTAATCTCAGAATCTGAATCACTACCACTATTGGGATCCTGAGAGAAAACATAAAACAACAACCAAGAAACGGCATTAGGGTTAAATAAAGCTTCCAGCTAACTCACACCCTACCTCTAGTTGCCACTTTAGCTAATATATATTTTCCTTAGACTATTCCTAATAGTCTAACTGTAATATCCGGGATATATCGTGTAAGTATTTTTGCTAATAAATAATTAATATATGTGTGTTCAGTATCTGTTCTGTGAATTAATTGTTAAGTGTTAAATATGTTTGGATATTTAAAAATATTATTAATTGAGTATTTTAATTTTATATGTCCAAAATAAAATATAGATAATTGCCATATCTTCCTAATTATTTTTATGTTGATTTATGAATTTATAAGGATCATATGAAATTTATAAAATCTTTTTTCGGGTATTTAAAATTTATTTTATAAAAACGGGAACCAGCCGACGTCATCTGTTGTTACATTTTAGGAACCCGAAACTCTTCCGAGAACTCCTTCCTAACCTAATTGTAATATTCCGAGCATATTCCATGTTTCGACTTTTTCGATCCGGCGTACGGTTTGTCCTGCACGGGTCCCGGCGCAACATTTTCGATACAATATTCGTTTCGGTAAATCAATAAAACTCGTATTTTTCGATAAACGGGAGCTTTTTATTAAACTATCCCAATTATCACCTCGTCGTACGTGTAACCAGGCGCTGAGACCAAGACCGCAGTACAAATTGTACTGGTTTGGATAACTATCCCGAAAACCGATATCGTTTGGATCAGTTTTTACAAATAAACGTGTCGTTTTATATCCGGAATGATCCAACGGGATACTAATTTTCCGTAATTATAAATAGCCTTTTTCCGTATTTTATTTCGTATCAAAATCATTTGCAGACAGTTAATTATATAATTTTCCAGAGAAAAACCTTATATTCATATAATCTTCCAAGAATCAAACAGGAAAACGAAGGTGTTATTGATCTCTGTTTTCAAAGCTCGAGTACTCAATCCAAAGGTCTTGAGGTGTTTTATCAGATTCTGTGTTCCAAATCACTGCACAAATCAAGGTTTATTTTCTGAAAATTTATTTATTTTCGAATTATTTTTATTAAAAATATGAATTTTTGTTCGAATGATTGTTTGTATGATTTGATGATTGCATGTTGTAGAGCTTATTTTCCTGATAATTTTCATATGTCATACGTCTGATTTGGAGTTCAATAACATGCTCAAAAGTGGGTTTAATTCTCGAATTTCAAAATTAGGGTTTATAACCCGTATGAATGTTTTCAATTGAAATTTGGGGCTTTTTGATTTAGGGGTTATTAGCTGTTGATTTATAGTGGATTATGTTCCTTATCAAATTTGCAATCGATTTATAGTTGATTTATAGCTGTGAGGCCACCTATCAGAGGACCCCCACCTACTGATTCAGGCTTTACTGGTCATTCAGTTACAGGAGTACCTTTCCAGTTCTCTTCCTATCCTGTCCCATATCATCAGTTTGAGGCTTGCCTTATGGAGCAGCGATTCCTTCAGGGTCAGATTCGGGAGTTACTACATATTATGCGTACCAGAGAGGTTGGGAGTGGTGAGAGGCGACTCAGAGAGAGGCTACAGGCGTTTCGTAGAACAGCTGCAGTGAGGATTGCTGAGGCTACACATGAGGACATCACCCCTGATTTCTTAGTGGAGTGGGCTAAGTGGGTTCTAGAGGAGCTTGAGGAGATTGGAGGTCCAGACTTGCCATGAGTCAGAAATCCAGAGATGGAGATACTGAGCAGTGTTATTATAACTGAGTAGTATGTACAGTAGTGTATAGTGTGTATTAGTAGACTTTTGAGTTGTATTTATAGACTAGCTATGCTGACTAGTGAGTAGGTTGTTGTACCCTTTTGCTTTTACTTTCGAAGCGTCTTTACGCTTGTACTACCCAAAACTTTTGATCTATATATATCAGTACCTTTCCTTTCCAGTATTGTCATTATTTTACTGCACCTGTTTTACTTTAGCTTATTTATTGCACCAGTTATACCCCTGTGATACCATGTACCCTGTTTTTCATAACTGTTTATATTCTGTAAAGAAGCATGCAATTTACTTAGTTATAACTATTTTCAAAAAGGAGATATTTCTGTTTTACAAAACTTTTCTTTTCTACAAAGAATTTAGTTTAAAAGCTAAATAAGTTGTTTGATTCTTTACAGAAAAATGCATCCCAGAAGAAATACCTGCACCAACACCCAGAATGAAGAAACCAACAACAACAATAACAACCAAGATGATACAAACCCGAATGTGAACCCAGGACCCATAGACCCAGCAATAGCCCAGATTCTTCAAATCTTGGCCCAACAAACAGTTCACCTGGCACAACAACAATAAAGGCAGACCAATCCCCAGGTAACTTTCAAAACTTTTCAGGCAGTAAACCCACCAGAATTCAAGGGTTCTTTAGAGCCGATTGAAGCAAATGTTTGGTTAAAGGAAATAGAGAAGGCATTTGCCTTAGTAAAAGTAAAAGAGGAGCAGAAGGTTGAGTTTGCAAGTTACTATCTGAAGAATGAGGCCACCTATTGGTGGGAGATGGTGAAGACATTGGAAGGTACAGATGTTATTACTTGGGAGAGGTTTAAGGAATTGTTTTTAGAAAAGTATTTCCCTCAGTTTGTCCAGGATCAAATGGAGTTGAAGTTTTTAGAACTAAAGCAAGGAAACATGTCGGTGACAGATTATGAGAGTAAGTTTGAGGAATTATCAAGGTATGTGCCGTCATATGTGGATACTGACAGGAAGAAGGCTAAGAGATTCCATCAAGGTTTGAAACCATGGATCAGAGGGAAGGTAGCCATATTTGAATTGGATACCTATGCAGGAGTGGTACAGAAGGCTATGATTGCGGAGACAGAGAGTGAGATGTCACAGAAGGAGAATGAAAGCAAGAAAAGGAGATTGGAAGGGAATGAGAGTCAGTCACAATCAGGGAAGTTTCCAAATTTTAAGAAGGGCAAATTTCAGCCAGGAAGAAATTTTAATTTCAAGAGACAGAATGCAGGCGACGGAGGCCAGGGCAACCGTCCAGTTAATGCGAATCAGCCGAATCAGTTGAGACTAACTTTTCCAGATTGTCAAGTATGTGGAAAGAAGCATGGAGGAGGTTGTAATAAGTTAAATGTGGTATGTTTCAAATGCAACCAGAAAGGGCACTATTCGAGGGAGTGCTGAAATCAGCCAGCAAGAGAGCCAGTATATAAGGATCAGCCTATCCGGAATCCAGCAATGAAGGTTCTAGCCATTGGATTTACGTGCTTCAAATGTGGAAAGCCAGGACATATGGCCAGGGATTGCAAGACACCAGCCCCAGTCGGTAATGCATTGAGGATTATGGGATCTATCCCAACAGTGAATGAGACTCCAAGGGCTAGAGTTTTTGACATGTCTGTGAAGGGATTAACGAGGTTTGAAAAGAAAGGAAAGCTGAGCCCAAGATATGTTGGACCTTTTGAGATTCTAAAGCGCGTTGGCAAAGTAGCATACGAGTTGGCGTTACCTCCGCACATGTAGCACATTCACAATGTTTTTCATGTATCTATGCTTAAGAAGTATAATCCAGACTCCAGGCATGTAATAGAATATGAGCCAATAGAGCTTCAGGCAGATTTGTCATATGTAGAAAGTCCGATAGAGATTTTAGTGAAAAGAGAAAAGGTATTAAGAAACAAAGTGATAAAGCTAGTAAGAGTATTATGGAGAAACCCAAAGGTTGAAGAGTCAACCTGGGAATTGGAAAGTGATATGAGAGAAAAGTACCCTCATTTGTTTTCTTAGGAGATTCTGAGGACAGAATCCTTTTAAGGGGGAAAGATGTAATATCCGGGATATATCGTGTAAGTATTTTTGCTAATAAATAATTAATATATGTGTGTTCAGTATCTGTTCTGTGAATTAATTGTTAAGTGTTAAATATGTTTGGATATTTAAAAATATTATTAATTGAGTATTTTAATTTTTATATGTCCAAAATAAAATATAGATAATTGTCATATCTTCCTAATTATTTTTATGTTGATTTATGAATTTATAAGGATCATATGAAATTTATAAAATCTTTTTTCGGGTATTTAAAATCTATTTTATAAAAACGGGAACCAACCGACGTCATCTGTTGTTACGTTTTTGGAACCCGAAACTCTTCCGAGAACTCCTTCATAACCTAATTTTAATATTCCGAGCATATTCCATGTTTCGACTTTTTCGATCCGGCGTACGGTTTGTCCTGCGCGGGTCCCGGCGCAACATTTTCGATACAATATTCGTTTCGGTAAATCAATAAAACTCGTATTTTCGATAAACGAGAGCTTTTTATTAAACTATCCCAATTATCACCTCGTAGTACGTGTAACCAGGCGCTGAGACCAAGACCGCAGTACAAATTGTACTGGTTTGGATAACTGTCCCGAAAACCGATACCGTTTGGATCAGTTTTTACAAATAAACGTGTCATTTTATATCCGGAATGATCCAACGGGATACTAATTTTCCGTAATTATAAATAGCCTTTTTCCGTATTTTATTTCGTATCAAAATCATTTGCAGACAGTTAATTATATAATTTTCCAGAGAAAAACCTTATATTCATATAATCTTCCAAGAATCAAACAGCAAAACGAAGGTGTTAGATCTCTGTTTTCAAAGCTCGAGTACTCAATCCAAAGGTCTTGAGGTGTTTTATCAGATTCTGTGTTCCAAATCACTGCAGAAATCAAGGTTTATTTTCTGAAAATCTATTTATTTTCGAATTATTTTTATTAAAAATATGAATTTTTGTTCGGATGATTGTTTATATGATTTGATGATTGCATGTTGTAGAGCTTGTTTTCCTGATGATTTTCATATGTCATACGTCTGATTTGGAGTTCAATAACATGCTCAAAAGTGGGTTTAATTCTCGAATTTCAAAATTAGGGTTTATAACCCGTATGAATGTTTTCAATTGAAATTTGGGGCTTTTTGATTTAGGGGTTATTAGCTGTTGATTTATAGTGGATTATGTTCCTTATGAAATTTGCAATCGATTGGTATATAGCTCGTTAACAGAGGATGTCTGAATCGAAGGGAGTTGTGTTTTGAAAATTTCCGAAGTTCGCCGGAAACCGGCGATGTTCTTGGCCAATTTCCGGCCAAGTCTGGGTTTATTTGAATGATTTGATTGCATGAATAAGTTCCTGGTTGTCTGTATTTGTGATCTGGAGCTTGTGGTGAGGTGAGGGTGCCAGAATCGTGTTCTCCGGCCACCCCTGTATTTTCCGGCGACGAGGGATGTAAAATTGCAGTTTGGTACCTGGACTTTTGGGGACGATGCAGTTTGGTCCCTGAAGTTTCCAGAGTTTGCAAATTTAGGATTCCTGTTTTAAAAATATTCAAAAATCATATTTCCTATTTATTTTTATTATAAAAATTCGTTTTAATTTCTGAAAATTCTGAAAATTATTATTTTAATTCCAAAAAATATTTTTAATTCAAAATTAAATCTGAATTAATTATTTAATTAATTTCAGTTAATTTTTAATTGATTAATTAGTCAATTAATTCGAAAATTAATTGATTAATTGATTTAATTAATTATTAATTGATTTTATTAAATTATTTAATTAGATTTAATTATTTAAAGATGATTTAAAAATTCCGAAAAATAGTTTCGAGCTTTAAAATATTATTCTAAATTATTTTCAAGGCTCGATAATTATTATAAAATTGTTTTAAAGCCAAAATGGGCCAACCGAACCCTGTTTATTACACCGAAATTGATCCAACGACCCGTTTTAATTCTGAAAAATGTTTTAAAATCATTTTAAATATCCGAAAGTCTATTTATGACCCGAGACTTCTTTATAAATGATATAACATTGATTATGTGATGTGTTATGTGATATATGTGATTTGTTGGTTAACTGTCGGTTTGTATATTCGATGTTTACTTGTTTATTGCGTAACTTTCAATCCGTTAATCGGATTTGGGTGAAACGAAGGGTAGATAGAAGTATGTGTGGAATAAAAATCGTATGAGTTGAATATTGATAGATGATTATGATATGTGAGCAGAAGAGGCAAGGCGTAGAAAAGGAAAACAGGTAGTCGAGGAGTAAAACAGTGGTGCTTGAAAGCGAGTGCATTAGAGTAAGCTAGTATCAGGCAAGTGTTCTGAACTTTCTCGAGATATTGTAGTGATTGATATTCCTATTTTATATTGCAAGTGCTTTGAAGCACTGAACCCTAAACCTTGATTCCAGTTATTGATCTTGAGCCGTAAACCTGATTCTTTCTAGACCATTGATTGTTGTATACCCAAATACGAACCTCAAATATACGATACTACTCCACAAATACATACAAACTAAATATTAAACACTGAACCAGATTGCTTACACATTCAAAACATTATGTCTTATATTTTGAAAGACCAAATCCTTGGAACCTGAAATGTTGATTCCTTTGTTATCCAATTCTTTCATTACCTAACAGCCAAGCTTTGGAAATGCCATATTGATCTTTACACAGATTGAAACCATTTTCATTATTGAACGTCCAATGTTATTAATGATGTTATTTATTGTTTATTACTGTTTATTTTGTTATTATGTTAGAATTGGATTGTTTTTATCAAATTGTGGACCAGATTCGTGGTCAAACCATATAATGGTCAAGTTAGGCCAATGTGTGCCTTGGATCTATTAGTTAGAGCAGTGTTGTGTGCTTTGCTCGGGGTTAGTGCGTGACTGATCAGAAGCCTAACCTTGATTTTTTTTAAATGAAAATATAATATCCAATTCTAAATCATAATCCATTGTTCACTTGATATCATAAACATATTTCCCTGATGATCATTATTCTCAGTTTTGTCATTGTGACTTGCTGAGCTAGTTAGCTCGTTTGTGCGATGTTGTTTATGTTCTTTTCCAGTTAAGAAGGAACCTGTTGGTACCGAGGATCCCCAGTCCAGCGTGAGAGCTAGGGGTTCAGGTTGATCGAGCTAATCTAGTAGGCTTCTTTTGGAATAATATAAGTTTGTAAAAGTTTGTAATAATGTTTAATACTCAGTTCTGAGTTGGATAGTTGGGATTTGAACGGTTTGTAATATAAGTAAGTGTGGTTGGCTTGTGTGCATACTTTAACCTGTTGCGATCCGTGGTAGTTGGTAAGTAGGGTCACTGCATATTATTGTTATCTTTATTATTGTTATAATCAGATTATAAAAAAGGTGTGTGTGGACCCCAAACTTCTGACCCGGGTTTGGAGGGCGCCACACTAACTCAACTCTATATGAGTCGAACTCTCTCGTGATTTAAATATATATACCCAAAATACCCTTTTTAAGTCGCAACTTGTCTCAAGGACTAGATCCTGTAGCTCTGATACCAACTTGTGACGCCCTCAATCTCGGGGTTAGGAAATGAGGACCCACACACCATTAATCTACTAATTAAATAAGCATAAACCCCGATTAGCTACTAACAGGATCAAACAGGATAAAGTATGAGACAAGATTACAACTACCAATCATAAAATATAACTTACAACCCCAAAATAATATTAAATATACATAGTCGATCCCAGCTTGGAACCGATAGATAACCCATTGTATCTTTACAACTCTCTGGCTAAGCGCTTTCTCACTCAAAAACATCACTACCTACTCTGGCAACCGAAAGCCCTCAACACGATAGGGACCACCAGGTACGCTCTTACGAGCAGTGCGCCTAAGCCTGGCCATCTTTTTGCTTAACTGCCATGGTTAGATTAAAACAAAACATATGAGTATAAAACTCAGCAAGTAACTATAAAGCGGTTCTACGATATAAAATCTACAATATACTTTACCAATCTCAGGGCATTCTACTTTATCAGTTCTAGGTGGCAGATTTCTATCTTTCGGGTTATGAAAGGGTTATGAAGGAAAAAAATTTGGGGCTTTCAAGGAACAAGGCTCAAAGCAGGGTGAAAGCCGACATTCATCACAAATCATTAAAGGATCAAAACAGATTTTTCAAAAAGGAAAGCGACAATCTTTTCATTATATGAAATCAATTATATGATCAACAGAATAAAAATCATGGTTCACGAGTTATAAGCTGCACAATATCACAATCAACTATTTTCAAAGCAATATAAACCATTTCATTTTCAAAGAACCAATTACTGAGTAGGAAATTTCAATTCCTTTTTAAAATTCAATATGGAACCTTGATTGGACCACTTTATCTTTCATTTCATTATAATACGGGTGATCAGCCCGTATCGACCTCCATCCGGTCTTTAAGGTACCAAATGGCATAATTTCAGCCTTAAAATGGACTAGCCCCGCTAGCCTCTTACTATGACTGGACTAGTCCCACTAGCCTCTTACGTCCCAAACCAATCCATAAAAAATTCGTTTGGAAAACCTTGAGTTGGAAAAAGTAGATTTTCTAAATTTATTTTATCATTACGAAGAATATGAAATCATTCGGACTCTTTCAAGTCGAAACTCATTTTTAAATCCAATTTCAAGAAATCAAAGTTAAGGAAATGAATCAAGGATAAGCAAGGTGCAATTTTAGGGATCTTGAATCAATGATAACAAGGTACTTAAGTTAGAAGAATCAAACAGTTTCAAGGATCGATAGGGAATATGGTGATCAAGAAATATAGCATCATTACAAGGGATTCGTAAAGGTACTTATAGGGTTTATAACAGTTCACGGTATAACAAATAATTTGAATAGGAAAGATAGGTTACCAAAGGGTTGAATCAGTGAGCTTATCAATAACAGTTTTACAAGATCAAAGACAGGGTATCTCAAATCTATAACAGGGGTTCATTCTTTTAACAGTTCAATACTCTACATGGCATGAACAATATCCTCTCTATAACCATTTACACAAGTAATGAGAGTTACTTGCCTGAATTCGTTTTCCTGAAGGTTGAACTACTGCCACCTAGTATACCCTTCCCTTTCCTAGTTTGAATGCCCTCACGCTCTGAATCTACAATAAAAACCAAAACCTTAATCAGTTTCTCAACTCTCGTTCCTGGAACGATCACTCAATACGATAGCTCGATTATACTCTTGACTCAATATACGAGTATAGCTTATACACATATGCACATAGCACATAACACATCCCTTTCTCATAGCCTTTATATCTTTATATACTCAACAATCAACTTATACTTGCTTAACCTTAACTATTCTTCAAATCATACTATCATAACTCATACGAGTACACGATTTATTCACAACTAAATCTTTACGATCATAACTTTACCTTATAGTTCTTTAATATCAAACAACTTAATTCCCTTTTTCTTTTACTCCTTAATTCGAACCACAACAACCATCCAACAAACAAATAAATCACATATCTCCTAGAATTTCACATGCAATCACTTAGCAAAGTAATGGAACCAAATCAATCGTTTTTATACTTATATTCCATATGGCTATAAACACAAAAACACAACCAAGCGTACTCAATCTCAATTATTCATAATCAAACACAAATAAACCTCTTTTGGTAACATGCAAATTACAAGAGTCTCTTACGCAATTAAGCTTCATTCTTTTTAATCCAAAAACCGAATCATAATCACATTAAGAATTAAAAATCAACACCTTCTTCAGTTATCAAAATTCGAACACAAGCATCATCTAATCATTGACATGCAACCAAGTTTTCCCTTTTAATTATCACTAGGAACTAATATAATTAGCATGTAAACTCACAAAATCAACTTAATTATCTTTTTAACCATAAGACCCATTCGGGTTTTCAAGAAAACACACATGCAAAGATCAATCTTGACATGCAAAGTTTTAAATCACAATTTAAGGACCAAACAATGACATACATCACTAATTCTTCTTTTAAACCAACATGCAATCACATTCTCACTAATTAAGCTTGGTTTACACTAAGAATCAAGTCACAATATCCGATTCCCTTTTTATTAGTACAAATGCCGAACCAAAAATTATCATGCAATAACAATTTCACTTCTTTTAGACCATTAGCCATTCTACTAACAATCCATAATCACTTATTCAACAAAAATCAAATCCATAACTTCAAAGATCAAAACCATTCGGGGTTTTCAAGAATAACACATGTAATCAATCAAAAATAAGTATTTGGTGTAGTAGAGCTCAGTGATTACATCATCACTCACCACCGGTTCACCGGAGTTCATCACCGGTGGCGGTGGTTTCACGGTGGTGCCCTCATTCGAGGGTATCCAACCATAAAACCTATGATTCACTTAAAAAAATGCAGCAACACTACATGCAATATGATTTCATCATAAAAATCACATAAACAAGTATTGATCAAGCAAAACCCGGGTCTCGGCTCAAAACCGAACCTAAACACACACACGCACTTCGCATGCAAGCATAAACACATACATGCACATAAATTGAAGCTCATGTATGGAACAAAGATGAAGATTCATGGAGGATTTCAAAGAATTAGAGAGAGAGAGAGAGAGAGACAATATACCGAGAGGAAAAAAAGAGAGAGAAGAGAGAGCTTCGAGAGTGAGAGAGAGAGATGAGAGAAAAATGAGAGAATGAGAGAATGAGAGAAAGTGGCCGGGTGGAAAAGAAAAGGAGGAGGAAATGAGTTTATATATGCTTAGAGGTCAGGGGTATTTTAGTAATTTACTAATCCCCCTTTTTATGTTTGATTTACCTTCTCTTTTTACTCAAATAAGATAGATATTGAATATTGGATATATCCCTCTCGGAAAGTCGAAAATTATTGTGAATGAAAATTTTAAGATGTAGATCTCGAAATTAGCTTTCCAACCATTACTCATAATAAGATTTTGAGCGCACGGTTGATTTTATATGTTTTTTACAAGTTCGTACTAAATATAGCATTTTAGCACATAAAAATCAATTTAAAATACAACGATCACCAAATAAATCCTTCCATCATTTTTAGAAAGTCTCTAGGACTATTTTGAAGATAAAAGAACAAAATTTCATGCCTTTATCTTACTCAGATAATTTTATAAAAATGTGCGAAGGTTAAATAAACCTTATTTAAATCAAATAATTCCCTTAAATCCATAAAAATATCAACAGATCACGTAATCATGCATACAGACAAGCAAGCACACATACGAACACATCACAACTCATGTCTGATCATAAAAATTATCCTTCTTTAATATTATTCCTTTCTACGCGTACCGGGTCACGCTCAGCCTGACGGCCCGACGCTCAGCGTTTCAATTACGCTTTATAATATCATTATCGACCAACATGTCACTAGAAAGCAATACTTTACTCAAGCATTTCATTTCACATAATAACACATTTTAAATACTTTAATCCCTTTTTAGGACGGGTTCCGTTCTACTTGACGGCCCGACAACACAGTTTATTCCTAAGCTGACTCTTTAAATTGGAATGCTTCTATTTACGCTCCTAGATACTAATATACAGTAAAGGCAATTAATCAACACTTAATCACATAATTATAATCACTCCACATAAATCACAATTTATTCAATTAATTACGTCACAAAATTCTCCGTCATCACAACTACCGCGAATGAAATCCGGACATGACGCTATATGGGTTATAGTTGATCGCCTTACGAAGTCGGCGCATTTTCTTCCAATTAATGAGAAGTCTTCATTGGACAGATTGGTCCATCTATATGTGCGTGAAATTGTATTAAGACATGGCGTAACTGTATCAATAGTTTCAAACAGAGATCCCCGATTTAACTCGAGATTCTGGAAGCAATTTCAAGCAAGTCTTGGCACGAAGTTAAACATGAGTACGGCGTATCATCCGCAGACTGACGGTCAAAGCGAAAGGACAATTCAAACAATCAAAGACATGTTGCGCAATTGTGCAATTGATTTTACGGGAAGTTGGGACGACCACCTGCCATTGGTAGAATTCTTCTATAATAACAGCTATCACTCCAGTATTGGCATGCCACCATACGAAGATTTATACGGACGGAAATGCAGATCACCAACTAGTTGGGATGAAGTGGGAGAAGGAAAGATTCTAGGCCCAGAATTGGTACAATAATTGCATGAGATAGTCAAATTAATTCAGAAGAGGTTACTTGCTGCTCAAGATAGGCAAAGAAGGTATGCGGATCCAACGCGTAAGGATGTCAGACTCCAAGTGGGTGAAGTCGTTTTGCTGAGAGTGTCACTGAGGAAAGGATTATCTAGATTTGGTAAGAAAGGGAAGTTAGCGCCTAGATATATTGGTCCTTTTGAAATTTTGAGTCAAGTGGGGAAGGTGGCTTATGTGTTAGCCTTACCGCCTCAGTATCAGCATGTGCATAATATGTTTCATGTGTCATTACTTAAGAAGTACAATCATGATGCCAACCATGTGATAGAATATGAACCTATAGAAATTTAGGCAGACCTGTCATTTGTGGAGCAACCTGTCAAAATACTCGAATGGCAAGCAAAGAGTCTTAGAAATAAGTCGGTGAAGTTAGTAAAAGTACTTTGGAGGAACCCCAAGGTCGAAGAGTCAACTTGGGAGTTAGAGTCTGATATGCGTTACCGGTATCCTCATATGCTCTCTTAGATTCTGAGGACAGAATCCTTTAAGGGGGAGAGGATGTTACGACCGGCATTTTGTGTAATATTATTTGCGAACTCTGTATAATATTAGAGTCGATTATAAATATACTTATTGATTGTACATTTGTGTGAATGGAATTTACTGCATTATAAATTGGTTTATTTAAAATTTAAATTTCTCAAAGCGAAAATTTTATTAATTGCTTATATTTTTTATTTATAAAGAATATTCTTTACCATGGAAAATTATCTTTTAAAAATTATTTCATTCTCAAATCACAAAATTAATTTCATAAAATTTCTAAAAATCCAAGTTATTTTATGGTACAATTTTTATAATTTTTGAATGTTTATTTTATTTTATAAAAGTAAATCTTTGAAAATTATTTGTTTAGTAATTAGCGATTTGCATGAATACCCTTGCATGCAAATACCCACCAATTCAACTTGAAGGGATAAAAAGACAATTCCAACCCCACTAACTCTCATTTTGCTAGCCAAATTACCTCTTTGTCCTTACATGCAAATTTACCCAACTTTTTCTAGAAGGTTACTCTTGTCAATTACTAATTCCACTCACATTTAGTCAAATCAAAAGCATAAAAACAAGCACAAGTATCATGATCACTTCATTTTCACTCCACCACTTCACCCTCCCCTTTTTCTCCTCCCTCCCCCTCTCGGCTCCTCCCTCTCGGCCTTCCCATAGCTGAAGCCCCACCCCCTATTTTTCTTCATTTTTCATTCAAGCATCTATCTTTCATTCAAGTAAATGTTACTTCATATATCTTGATCATTCATAATCCAAAAAGTTTAGGGTGAAAAACCTATGTTTTGACCTTGCATGGTGGTGTTTTGTTAAACTCAAAGTGAACACTTTTGATTCTTGTGAATCTAAGGTTTTTACCATGAGTTATATTATCATAGGGATGAGAATGGCTAGACATGAGTGTGTTACACTTATGCAAATGTTGTTTTCACCCTAATCCATTCGGCCATGACTTGTTAGGAGCCGAATGGATGGTGTTTTGTTGCCTTGTTCAATTTTTGTGTGTTTTGTGATAATAGCATAATTTTGTAGTAAAAACTTGATAAAACCCTTTGCATGCTAAGTGATCATTTAGTTATAGTCTATGTTAGGCTTGCATGTTGATTTTATGATAAAATTTATTATGGAAATCATATGATTTTGGCTTGTAAAATTCGAAGGCATGCATGCATGGAATCAACTCATGATTTTCGAAAGTTCTTGATCATTTGGATTGATAATTGTTAATAGGCTTTAATTTCAGTTGAGTTAAGATATTGATTTTGGATTTTTTCTCCTTGATATGTGATTTTAATTCGAATATATATAAAGGATATAAGTTGTTATTTTCGAAAATTTGATGACTTGTAATTAGTGTAGTGTGTTAACTTTTATTTTTGCTATGTTGCACCTTAGGTAAGGATGATCTCCACTAAGCCAATATCGAGTGTAGGGGAGTTAGTTCAGTAGATATCCTTGTTTGAGGTTTGGTTTGGGTTTTTGGTTAATGTTTGGTTGAGTTTGTCAAGTGAGAATCATGGTGAAAGGAGAGCATTAGATTCTGCAGAAAATCAGTTTGGTACCATGAGATTTAGAGTGAGATTTGAGCTTGTCATTGTTGTGCACTTTGTGGCCCAAGTCACCAGTAACTAGCACTAGGAGTATACATTAGGTTTTAGGTGTTTGTTAGAGGTTTGTAAGTCGTTTGGTTAGGTGCACGAGTGGAAACACAAAATCTGTCCAGCAGGGGACAGTTTTGTTACAACTTAGAAATGGGAAGTTTTGACCATGTCATAGGTAGGCCCTCATTAGGCCCTGTTGGTCCATAGTTAGAGGGAGTGTCAGAGGAGTTTTTCCAGTCATAGTTCATAGGATTTGAATTAGAATCATGTGTCATTAGTTAGTTCAAATCAGAACCCTCATCTTCCCAGAAAAAAGGGGAAATGTGGACTTTAAGCTTAGGCCTAGGGAGGCCCAAGCTAGGCCTTTGAGCCACAACAAGTTTGGGAGTTGACTTATGATCAGAAGAGTCTAGTGTAGAAGTTTTAGAGGTAAACTTAAAGTGTAAGAGTGTCATAAGCACCCAAGAAACCATAAATGGCATCCTGAAATTTACTATAATGAGCACATTCACTTATCACATAGTTTTAGAATACTTATGAGTGAAGATTTGGTTGACCACCAGATTTGAAAGAAATCTTAAATCCAATAGAGTGAAAGGCCCAAGTCAGGGTCAATAGGAATTGGATGGTTTAGTAAAGGCACTTCGAGTTAGGAGGCCAAAATTTGGAGTTTTGTCTAGTTTAGCGACCAAGAGACTTAGGTAAGTGGAGTGAGATCATCCAAGCTTAGTGATCCAATATAGTATGTGTTATAGTATTTTGTAATTAAATATGGTATGTGAGCATAAGTGGCTCTGTGTATTAATATACTTATAAGGTGTTTGTAAATATGTGTGTATATAGGCCTAAGTGCCATTATGTTTAATTTCGGTTTGCAAATAGGTTGAGTTGGTGAGAACATATTATAATGAGGTTATTATTATTTTTGTAGGATCTCGAGATGAGGGTAAACTTGCCAATAAAGTCGAGTAAAGCTTCCAGTTGCTCCTACCTGCCAGTCAAGTCAAGCCTTTCTCAAGGCAAGTGATTCAACCTATCTTTTTGTTTACACTGCAAGTGTGCGATAACTAGTTCTTATATATGATGCGAGTATTCTAATTCACATTGATATACATGAACCAAGTGGTTTCAAATCTATCTTTGTATTATATGAAAATGACATGAACCCTCTAGTATTTATTGCAAGTAGTTAAACTTTACTTGAAGATTGTTATGCAAGTAAATCGAAAGTCTTGTCGTGCTAGTATACCAAAGTAACTATGATGTTGAACCATGTGCAAGTTATACCCAGTAACCTTGTCTTGATACCTAAAAGTCAGTTGTTCCTTAACGATTGTTCATAATTATTTGATAACCCTATCCTTACCCTAAAGCATGATACCACGTCGTACCTTGAGCTGATGCTCACTTTCTCTATATTTTAATACCTAAATCTTATCTGGAACCATTAATGATCACTTTCTTTATATTTTAATACCTATGTCTTATCTGGAAACATTACCTTGGACCTAGTTTGACTTTGTTCCTTCATACTATCCGATATCCTTGCTAAATCTCCTTGTCAAAATCCTTGTATATAGAAACCTTGCAATTCCCTTGATAAAGTATAGTCTAGTTGATCATGGCCTTAAAATTTAGTGGACCTATTCCATGTGCTACAAAGTTGATCTAGAACCCTTGATAAAGATGCTCACTGTTTAAGAAATTAACCGTCACTTGGCATCAGTTTTTAATAAAATAAAAAGTTAGAATTTAATTTTCAGTCCCAAAGGGGGACAAATAATTTTCTTTAGATAGTGGATCTGGACTAAGACGCAAGTCCTTTCCGCTCTTAATTTGTAGGCTTAAAAGTTGCCTAGGGATCCCATTAATGTTCTAGAACCCAGTGAGGTTCGGGATTACTTCGTGGCCGATCACCGGCTGTAATCCGTAGCGTCATAAAATGGTTTTTGATAAAGAAATGATTTTGAATGGTTTTGTTACAAATAAATGATGCCATCACCCAAAAGTTTATTTCTTGTTATTATTAGCTCTTCCTTCACGTTGTTAATTCCTTTATGTTGATTTATGTATTGTTTTGTATAGCACTTGTTGAGCATTTGGCTCACTACTTGCTTTCATCTTGATATTACATCTAGCATATATGGTTAGATTCAAGCAGACAGCGTGTAAGACTTGTGATACCGATGCGTATGTTCGAGCTCAGGTAGATTAAGTGATCGTTTTGTGTGAGGACTCGATATTAAAAAATCATGTTATAATAGTTAATAGTGTTGGGTTGTTCCAAACCCTAAACTGTAAGATCTTGGATTCAGATGTATTTACTTTCTTTTGTTAGTTATTGTAATAATTTGTATTATATATATTGTTAAGTCGGGGTGTGACATATATTATAGATCAAACTCGAGGCATGTAATGTGTCATCCTCTGTTAATGTTTAATCCTTGTTTCCTGGATCAATAATTAACCTAATAAACAAATCAGTATTTGAGCATGGCCATGCAATTTATAGTCTTACTCAATCAATAGGCCAATAATATCACTCCTTTAATATAGGAGGCCTAAATCCCATCTAGATCATTCATATTTCTCATACAATTCATAATATACCCAATGTCTACTTTTATTATTACCCGGTCAAGGATAACTTTCAGTAGTATCAAAGTATATTAATTCTCGTATAGAAATATAATGATTTCAGGTCTAAGGACCGGTACACCATTATCACTGTGAGATTAACTTATGACACTATAAACATGTAGTATCTCACAACGGGTCAATCCAGCACCATGTATCTAATACATGTGCCTGTGTTTTGACTTTAGTATTACCATACCTATGATCAATGAGATGTGATCATCAGTCAAGAAACACAATAGTCTCAATGTATTTATTATCATCCCTTAACAATAATACTTGACTAGGGACCTTTAGGAATATCAATACTATTCTCATAATCTCTTCTAAGTCACATACTTATAGATATAGATTTACATATCATATTCAATGGACATTTATTAATCTAACATTTTATCGCATAAAATAAAGATATAATAATAAAGAATAATCCATAGAATCATAATTAATAATCCAAATGTCTCATAACATAAACATATTAATGTTGTCTCTAGGGCACACACACTAAAAATCTCCCACGTGCACTAGAGCCAATCACCCATGTATCTAATACCCATGGAACTAGTATGACCTTCATGCTTTTACTGTGACAAAGTCTTAGTCAGTGGGTCTGCAACATTATCATCAGTATGCACTTTATATATATATATGTATATCTCCTCTTTCATTAATCTCTTGAAGAAGGTGATATCTCCTTAGTATATGCTTTGCCCGGGAATGTGACCTTGGTTCTTTAGCCTGCAGAATGGCTCCATTATTATCACAGTAAAGATCAATTGGATATGTGATGGATGGAACCACACTAAGTCCCGTTATGAATTTCTGTATCCAAACAGCCTCCTTGGCTGCTTCACTGGTAGTAATATACTCAGCTTCCATTGTAGAATCAGCTATTGTCTCTTGCTTTGAACTCTTCCAGATTACAGCACCTCCATTAAGGAAAAACACAAAACCTGAATGAGATCTCGAATCGTCTCTGTCTGTTTGCAATCTAGCATCAGAGTAACCCTTTATAACCAGCTTCCCATCTCCTTCATACACCAAGAATGCATCTTTAGTCCTCTTTAAGTACTTAAGAATATTCTTGACAGTTGTCCAGTGACCCTCACCTGGATTAGACTGGTATCTGCTCGACATGCTCAAGGCTACGAAATATTAGGATGAGTACATATCATCACATACATTATAGATCCAATTGCCGAAGCATATGGAACTTTTCTCATACAGCCCTTATCATCTAATGATTTAGAACAGTTATCTTTTGCGATCAATATCCCATGAGACATTGGGATATATCCTTTTTTGCCTCTTGCATCCCAAAACGATGCAATACTTTATCAATGTATGTACTTTGACTTGGGCCAATTAATTTCCTTGATCTATCTATATAGATCTTGATCCCTAATATATAGGTATCATCGCCTAAGTCCTTCATCGAGAAACTATTTCCTAACCAAGTCTTAATAGCCTGTAGAGAAGATATGTCATTCCCTATTAGTAATATGTCATCTACATATAGTACTAGGAATGCCACATGGCTCCCACTAACCTTCTTGTAAACACATGGTTCATCTTCGTTTTAAATAAAGCCAAATTCTATGATTGTTTCATCAAAACAACGATTCCATCTCCTTGAGGCTTGCTTCAATCCATAAATAGATCGAAGAAACTTATAGACCATCTTAGCCAACTTGGGATCGACAAAACCCTCAGGTTTAATCATGTATACATCCTCTTCAAGGCTTCCATTTAAGAAAGCGGTTTTGACATCCATTTGTCAAATCTCATAGTCGTAGTAAGCAGCTATTGCTAGTAAAATCCTGATGGACTTGAACATAGAAACTGATGAAAAAGTCTCATCATATTCTATACCATGAATTTTTTTGAAACCTGTTGCCACTAATCGTGCTTTATAGGTTTGTACTTTACCATCCATGTCAGTTTTCTTCTTGAAAACCCACTTGCACCTTATAGGGTTTACCCCTTCAGGTGGATCAACTAAAGTCCATACTTTATTTTGATACATGGATTCCATTTCGAATTTCATGGCCTCTAGCCATCTCTCGGAGTCTGGACTGTTCATAGCTTATTGGTAGGTAAGAGTCTCATCATTGTCTATGAGAATTAAATCATCATCTTGAGTCAAGACAAATCTATAATATCTCTCTGGCTCATAACGAGCCCTACTAGATCTACGAATGAACTGTGTTTCTGGAGAAGGAACATCTTGATGTACTTCCTGCCCACTTTCCAACTCTGGTTCAATGTTATTTTGTACAACTCGATCTTCATCGAGATCTATAGTTCTCCCACTTATTTTCTTGGAAAGTAACTCTCTTTCAAAAAATACAGCGTTTGAGCCACAAACACTTTATTCTCGGTAGAAACAGAAGCAGCAGACATTCATTTCATCCGGAACACAAGTCAACAAAACCAAGAACACAGCAAAAAGAAAAGAAGCAGAAGCAATATTTCATTTTCTCTGCTAATTCAAGATCATTAATTTCTAGTTTGTAAAGTTAAATCCAAACCACTAGAAATCTTTATCTTGTTCTTGTGTAACTATCTAGCGGATCAAAATCCCTAGAACTTAATCTCAAATTGCGTTTAGCATTTGAATCTTTTTATTACAAAAATAGAAAAAGTTCATGTCGAATTTATTCTAGATTTGTGATAATTAATTTGAGATTAATTCCTTGTAATCGATACAGTTGTTGTAACACCTTTCAAGTTTAATAATATTCTTATTTAACTTGAATTTTGTTTCACATTTTTATTCCGCATTTAATTCGATTATTCGGTACTGTTTGTATTCAACCCCCCTTCTACAAACACATTGGGACCTAACAATTGGTATCAGAGCCTTCTGATTAACGAACAAATCAAGATCCTAGACTTTTGTGATTTTTTCAACTCCTTGAATTTTTATTTATTCAAAAATTCATAATGACTTCACAAAAAGTTGGAACCGTTAAAATTCCACTATTTGATAAAGAAAATTGTATCATGTGGAAGAAGAAGATGCTCTTGTTTTTACAAGTGGCAAATCCCAAATATCTGAACTTGTTAAAGAAGGGTCTAAAAACTCTGATGGTTATTGAATCAGAGGTGATAGTAGATGATGTTGTAATTACCAAAGCTAGAACCTATGTAAAAGAGCCTGAAGATTTTACTCCTGCTGAAAAGGAAGAAGCCTCCTTGGATGCCAGCCTTCAATTAATATTAATTGATTCCCTTGATCCCTTGATGAACAGACATGTGATGAACTGTAAAAATTCCAAACACATGTGGGAAACTATTGAGGTGATTAATGAAGGCACAGAGGAAGTTAGGGAGAACAAGTTGAAGATCCTAACCTCTGAGTATGAACACTTTAAATCCAATCCAGGAGAAGGAATTACTGAAGTGTTTGAGAGGTACAATGCGTTGATCAACAACCTGAACATAAATGGAAAATATTATTCAATCAGGGAGGTCAACAAAAATTCCTTTTAACACTGCCAACTCATCTTGAACATAGAATCACTGCCATTAGAGAAGCTAGAGATCTGAGTGAGATTTCTTTAGATAGACTCTATGGTGTGTTAAAAACCTATGAGTTGGAGCAGATTCAGCAGAAGGAAGTCTACGGGAAAGATAGAATGATCAGCACATCTACTGCTCTTGTAGCTGAAGGTCAACAACAACAACAATCTCAACAGTCGGAGAGAATGGTACAGTTTTCCAAGGCTGAGGAAAATGTGTTAGTAGCATAATATGATCCTCCTACTACGAATCAATCCAGTGATGATTTTTATTCCTTGGAAGAGCTGGAGTAATTGGAAGATGAGTCAATGGCCCAAATTGTCAAGAGATTCTCCAATGTCAGATTCAAGAGAAATCCCAAGTTCAAGTACAAGTCCAACTACAACAAATTCCAGAAAGGTGGATCTTCATCCTCTAACACCAGCAGTGGTGGATACAAAACAGGGATGGTTGATCGAAGCACCATTAGATGCTATAATTGCAATGAGTTGGGACATTTTGCCACAGAATGTAGGAAGCCAAAGCAAGTAAGGAAGAACTCTTATGATTCAAATCAGAAGAGTAACTCTGAAAGGGCTTATCTGGTAAAGGGAAGAAGCTGGGATGATACTGATAGTGAAGATGAAGAAGAAGGGAATCTTGCTCTTATGGCTATTGATGGAAAAGCTTCATCGTCAAGAAAATTGGTAAAATATACTGATGCTGAATTAGTTTATCATCTAGGAGGTAACTTAGATTGTGCTCGTCGTGATAATGAACTGTTAAGTTTACAGATCAAAGACCTTGAGAAAGAGGTCAATGAATTAAGACTTGTGCACATTAATCAAGACAATTTAAAAGAACAAGTACCTTTTCTAGAGAATAGAGTTGACTATTATAGAAAACTCGAAACTATTCTCAAAGACAAGATCACCGGTCTTGAGACTAAGGTTAGAGCCTACTTCAATTCTTGTTCGAAGGCTAAAGAGTTCTACAGTAAGCAAGCTGTTAATCAAACATCTGGAATAGGTTATGATTACAATGTTGCTATTGGAGAATTAGGCATAAACTCCCCTCCTCATGTATGTGCTAAAGGTAGGGAAGTACCTCATGTGCTTAAGGGTGTTGATGAACCCCTCTATAAAGCATCAATTGCTGAACCATTTGATGCGACCTCTTCTGTTATTCAAGAAAAAATACATGCTGAAGATCATGCTAATGAGAAGGTTGTTTCCGTGTCAAGTGTGTCGAAAGTTCCAGTCAAAGTTGTGAAAGCAACTGAGACTAACTCAGACACACATGAGTTGGATAACAAAAATTCCATGTCTACCATGCATAAATTGCCTGTTGTTAATCACTCTCATAAAGCATGTGGTGTTGCTAATTGTATGTCTTGTGTTTTTAATTTGATGTATGCTTATTTTAATGGTAAGCATGTTTCTAGTGATAAGACTACTCCTCGTCAGTATGTGAATAACAAGAAGCATGATAGGTCTAAGACTGCTAGTCCTTCTAAGGCTAGAAAGGAGACATTTGTGCCTAAACCTAAACAGAAATTTGTTAAGGCTGTTTATAAGGTCAAATGTTCAGTCATTGAGAAAGTTGAGACCATTAAAGTTAAAAATATTGTTTTGCCTGACAAAGGACAATTCTACAAGTATGCCGGGCCCAACCAAGTTTGGGTTCCGAAGAAGGTCTAATCCATTTGTAGTGCAGGGCATTAAACAGGTGGAACCGGTAGTATGGATTCTTGACAGTGGATCATCAAGACATATGACCGGAGATAGAGCCCTGCTATCAATTATGGTTGAGAAAGCTGGCCCCCTGGTTACCTTTGGAGATAACAGCAAAGGTTTATCTGAGGGATATGGTTGTTTGTAAGCTGGTAATGTTATCATTGAACTCAAACTTCTTTCTATATTAGTGATTTCTTATTTCATGTAAAATCCTTTGAAATCACTATTTTACATCATTTCTCTCAAAAGATTAAATGTATAATTTTCATTAATTATATATCTTAAGTACATTTTATCTCTCTATTGCCATATGTTCTGTGATACAGGTTCAGTCTCCAATGACTTTCTTTCATGGACAGTCATGAGGTTGAAAACCCACAACATCTATCCCAGACTGTAAAGACAAACACAAAAACAGAACCAACCAACACTCTCTTACCACTAAATGTAGTATGAATGAGCGTGAGGGAGATAGTGCCTTAGTGCACCACATAAGGAAGGTTCTGTAGTCAACCCAGTAGCTCTGTCTCCTACATAGATGAGTAGTATTTAAACCGAGACAACTGCTAGCCCCCATACATCTTCTCAAAAAGATGTAATGGCTGAAAAGGCACATAAACAGTTACTAGATTCATTCTCTCAACAGGGTGCGTCTATTGAAATTTGCCTGTCGGCCAGGGTATCCAATGTAGTGTCACCACTTTAAACATAAACAATTCTTGATGCACAAGGAAAGGTTACACACACAAAGGATGAGTTGACGGAAACAAGAGTTTCGACCATTTTAAGGTCAGATTCGATTGTTCAAGGTTCGTTAATGGACCAATTGCCTTTACAGGTGTTAGGAGAGGATACTGATCCAAAAGCTATATGTCAGTGGTCAGTGTCTACCTCCCCAGGCTTAAATCCCCTGGATGTATCTGCGGATAGTGGATCTGACATAGGTGCAGATCGGCAACTTGTTGACAATGATTCAGATATTACCTGATGAGTCACAAGGAAATATCTTCACAGACATTAGAAGGGAACTTTGATCTTTATGCTAAATTCGTTGGATCATTGTTTACCTTCCCAGAATTCAAATCTGGAACCCTAAAAGGGAAAATAGCAACTTGTAGATTATGACTCAGATTCATCTGACGAGTTTAACAAGGATGGGTATTTGCGAACTCCCATTGCACCATCTGTGACCTCCTTAAGGATGGCTAAGGTGATTTTCCTTGCAGGTACAGCTGGATTATGGAGCTATGAGAGAAGAGTGATACACTTGTGAGAATGAGTGTAAACACGAGTGGAGAGAAGAGTGAAACACATGTGAGGTACACTAAACAGAATCACACACTCACAGTGAGAAAGAAAGAGAAACTACTTGTTATTTCTTTTCCAACCAAGTGAAATATGAGAACTCCTTCAGACGACGGCATACATTCCTTCTTTAAGGGGGAGATAAAAGCTTAAGTAATAGTTTGGAGGATTCCTCAACTAAGGGGGAGAAATAGCAGGGAGGAAGAAAAAGATCAAACATGTACACTACACCACACCATTATTGTTTGTAACTACGGATCCTATTGTACGGGAGAGGTGGTAAACACAATGTGATTTTCTAGTAAGGGAAGAAGCTGTTTTCTAAAAGGGGAGTACCATTGGTTTTTATCTGCGGATCTTATTGTACGGGAGAGGTGGTAAACGAAGGTGATCTTCTTTAATCAGTTGATTCTCATAGGGGGAGAAGCAAGAGAGATATGGGCTTCTCAAAAGGAAATGTGGTTGTACAAAAAAAAGATGAAACTACTTGAAGATATGTTCAGTCTAGAGGAACATTTATTTGGAATCTGGAAAAGGTTAAATGTCATCCAGAACTTTTCTGCTATTTACTTTGCATTTCTGTTTATATCTTTTTCTTATTTGTTAGTTGAGTTATCCTCTAGGTATTTGTGTGTTATTGTCTAACAAACAAATAGGGGGAGATTGTAAGGCATATGTCATAGCCTATTTGTATATTCGAGGATTTAACTCAACTCAAATAAGAATGTAATAAGTAAATAGTGGATCTACCGTCGAAGAGATCTCGCAAAGTAACATCTGTCAGAGGATTCAGAAACAAGGTTCATCTACAGACTTGAGGACTTAATTCACTGGAAGAAGTTCAAGAAATTGATCAAGCCTCAGTGATGCAAATCAAGATTGTGGATTTAATCAAGTGACAGAGATCTCGTCAGGGTATCAGATAATTACAAGGATTTAATCTGAAGAAAATCAAGTATCAAAGTCAAGACATGAAGAAACGTCACGGAAGTTAGTCACTCATGAACCAGACAGTACATCGAGTGTCAACATTGAAGTGGTGGAATTGATTCATAATTTTCAGTGATTTTCAGAAGATTTGTAGAAGAATGGTTGCTGCTCAAGATTAGTATTAATTCTCTATTAATTAATTAAGTCATATAATTTAATTAAGAAAATAAATTATATCTGTAAAGATTAATTTATTGATTAATTGAATTAATTGGTTAATTAATTCTGAATTAATATTATGCATTTTTCAGAAATGATTTTGAATTAATATTCAAGATTAAATCAGCAAGACAAATATTTGAACTGGTATGACAATTGGATTGTCATACCAAAAGTCTTTCCAAGCCATTTTCAATAGTCTCACCGAAAGTTACACTGAGAGGAGGATTGTCTTGCTAGTTCATTCTGATAGTCTTTCTAGTTCATTTGATAGTCCTACCGAAAGTCTTGCTAGCTGTTGGGATTGTCTTGTTGAGCTCAGGATTGTATTGCCAGTTCAATTCAATTATGTTGAATGAATTAATAAGAAACAGAAGCAGCAGACATTCATTTCATCCGGAACACAAGTCAACAAAACCAAGAACACGGCAAAAAGAAAAGAAGCAGAAGCAATATTTCATTTTCTCTGCTAATTCAAGATCATCAATTTCTAGTTTGTAAAGTTAAATCCAAACCACTAGAAATCTTTATCATGTTCTTGTGTAACTATCTAGCGGATCAAAATCCCTAGAACTTAATCTCAAATTGCGTTTAGCATTTGAATCTTTTTATTACAAAAATAGAAAAAGTTCATGTCGAATTTATTCTAGATTTGTGATAATTAATTTGAGATTAATTCCTTGTAATCGATACAGTTGTTGTAACACTTTTCAAGTTTAATAATATTCTTATTTAACTTGAATTTTGTTTCACATTTTTATTCCGCATTTAATTCGATTATTCGGTACTGTTTGTATTCAACCCCCCCTTCTACAAACACATTGGGACCTAACACTAGAGCATAACCCCAGAAACTTATTGAAAGATCTGCTAGACTCATCATCGATCGCACCATGTCCAACAAGGTACGATTTCTCCTCTCAGAAACTCCATTCCATTGAGGCGTTCCAGGAGGAGTAAGTCGTGATACGATACCATACTCCTTCAAGAAACTTTTAAAATCGAGGCTTAAGTATTCTCCTCTACAATGTGATCATAGAACTTTTATACTCCCTTGTTTGCTTTTCCACTTTGGCCTTGTATTCTTTGAATTTTTCAAAAAAACTGGATTTGTTCTTCAAAAGATACGCATATCCATATCTACTGAAATCGTTAGTAAATGTAATGAAGTAGTAAAAGCCACCTCTTGTCGTCGTACACATTGGACCACATACATCACTATTATAAGTCCTAATCGTTCGGTGGCCCTTTCACCTTATCCAGTAAAAGGAGTTTTAGCCATTTTACCAATGAGACAAGATTTGCATTCTTCGTATGATTCATAATCAATATATTTAAGTAACCATCTTGATGTAATTTGGAAATACATTTCTCATTTATGTGACCTAAACGACAATGCCAAAGGTATGTTTGATTTGAGTCTTTCATCTTAATACATTTATTATCATTATTTATGTTATAGACAGGATTATTTAAATCAAGAACATATAAACCATTAAACAAACGTGCAACCCCATAGGTAACATTATTCAATGAAAAGGAACAACTATTATCCTGAATCAAAAATGAAAAACCTTTTTTATCCAAACAATAAACCGAAATAATCTTTCTGCAAATCACAAGCACGTAAAAATAGTTATCTAGTTCTAAAACAAGCCCAGTGGTAAATGATAAATGATAAGTCCCTACAGCTTAAGCAGCAACCTTTGCTCCATTGCCAACTCGTAGGTCGACTTCTTCCTTCGCCAATGTCCTACTTTCCTACATTTCCTGCATATTTATACAAATATGAGAACCACATTAAATATCTAATACCCAAGATGTAGACCTAGACAAATTGACTTCTATAACATAAATACCTGAATCAGAAGCAGCAACAGCATCCTTCTTCTTCTTCAGATCCTCCAAATAAGCATGACAGTTTCTCTTCCAATGACCTGGTTTCTTGAAATAGTGACAATCACCAACCTTTGGAACACCACCTTTAGGCTTCAAAGCCTTGGTCGGATCAGGTTTCGGATTGGCATAAGATTTAGATCCCATCTTAATCTTACCTTTCCATTTACCCTTTCCTTTGGCCTTCCCCTTATTTACCATCAACATGGGAGCAGGCGACGCCTTCTGAATGTTGGTCTCAACAGTTTTCAACATAGCCAACAATTCGGTGGGGTTCTTATTTATCTCATTCATATTATAATTCATCAAAAATTGAGAATATTTGTTATTTAAAGATTGCAAAATTAGATCAATCTGGTGCTCCATGGCAATCGGGGCACCCAATTTGGCAAGGTACTTAATATACCCTATCATCCTTATAACATGCGGTCCAACCGGATCACGTTTTCCTTGCTTACATACGTTCAACGACTTGAAAGTATCAAACCTCTCCTGACGAGCCTGTCCTTCAAATATATGTTTAAGGTGCTCAGTCATATCATAAGAATCTATATTCTTATGTTGTTTCTGAAGTTCAACACTCATGGTCGCTAACATGAGACATTGAACATCTGTGTCATCGTCAATATGTTTCTGATAAACAATATGTTGAGCACGGGATGCTCCTTCAGGGAGAGGTGCAGGGCGAGGATTATCTATTATATAGAGCTTGCACTCTTGTTTGAGGACAATCCTCAAGTTCCTCTGCTAGTCAAGGATGTTTGTTCATGTCAGCTTATCCTATGCAAGGACTTATCGCACAAAGAAGTTGTATGAATTGTTTGCCATTAGTTATCTACAATGTTTAAAAATGCATAAGATAAATCAGTCTACAGATGATTATTAAATTATGTTCAAGTGATTATTCATATATATTCAAAATATATATCTCCCACTTTTTTTATCAAATTAATAGCCCTAACTATTAATTCGAAAAGAATATCTTTTATATACTTTCTAGTGAGCCAAGATCCATATTTCATCATATCTTAGGTCAGCTTTGTATTTTCTCCCAAAATAAGATTATTTAAGTAGACAAAATTTGTCAATTATATTAACTATATAACTCTTGGATAGTTTAGTGGAACAACATTTATTCTTATTTATCCAATAAATCTCACCAAACTCTATGCCTCTAAGTTCACAATCCTATTATGGTAACTTAGTTAAGTTAAACCCCAAAGGTCCAAAAATATTTTATACTTCAACACGCCGTCCCACGATAGATGGGAGTACTTTTCTCTGGCGAACCCGCTCCTTATCGATCAAGGGGTTAACACGTTGGATATAATGGAAGGCATCTAAACAACTTAATATAAACATTAGGGTTTTGTTAGTATTATAACGATCATGATCGCATCATAAAGAGATTCCCAATTTTTCCTTGAATAAGATACTTCAAATCAATACTCGTCAATGGTTTGATTTCCAGGTAGTGAGGGAGTCACATCGGTCTCGCTTAAAACCCACAACCTTATAAGTTCAATGAACCCGTTTTTGACAAAATTGCCCAATGTCGGAAATAAAGAAGATTCGTATTTTATTCCCTGTTTCATAAACACGATAATTTCATAATCGTTTATAAATTTTAAAATCTTAAGTCATTACATATTTTATCTTGTTTAGCAGGCATGGCATGGGTGACGTATCTAATATATACATTCATGCATGATTAATCTAATTAAAGCATGCATCATTAACTATTCTATACATACATTCATACATCAATATGTTAAGTACGGTATATAAACGTGCTTGGTTATGGCCTTTATCCTATGTGATCCTCTCAAGCTAATGAAAGGATAAAGGTCAATCTATGGTGAAAATATAAATACAATTACAGTCTTCATTCTTCTTGTCTCGATTGTTGCTTCTCCTCTTGGATCACCCCTTCTAAAAGTACATTACATTAAAACAACCTATACTAATGTACTCACATAATAAAACTCGAGTTACATTCGAGGTTAAATAGTTACAAGAATAATGAAAATGACATGCAAGTCGTATTTATAAAACTAAAACCATAAACTTTAATCTAAAGGTCTTAAGGCCATAACCAGCACCATGCTCAAGTAAACAAATAAAGAAATTGAAAAACAATATAGCGGGGGTCGGGGGCGGCAGCCCCAGGCTGGGGTCGAGCTGCTAGGTCAGCTCGAAAAAAGAATATTTTTTTTTCGAGAGACCAGTCTTGTACAGAAAATCTCAATTTCAGAACTACATATCATATATGTACCAGTCTCCTCCACTACTGCATCATATGCAGTTTCAACGGATAATGCACATTATACTTCAACGGATAAATCCATCAACGGATAAATCATATTATACTTCAAAAAATAAAGCACATTATACTTTAACGGATAAATCCATCAACGGATAAATCATATTGTACTTCAACGGATAAATCCATCAACGGATAAATTCATCAACGGATACTCAGTTCTGTGCATCAACGAAAAACTAGTCTTATACATATATCTCAATTTCAGAACTACAGGTCATATCAATACACCATCTGGACAACAGTTTATATCACTATTTATAAACCATAAATCAAGCATAACATACAAATCGCATACTAATCAGTCATGGCAAAATATAACGTGCTAGTATCATCATATACATACACATCACGTAAATATACAGAAAACTCTATATAACAGTTTGATCATTATTCAACATAACAGTATGTATATTAAATCTCACATATAAACGGTATCAATATACATACATGGCAGATCTGATTCATGCTTAATATATTAAAAAACTGTCAAACACATAACCAAATCATCCCATTATACACATAGCTCTGATACCATTGTTAGGGATTCAGGCATGTAAAACTCAACGGAAAACAAAATTTTTGAATCCCTACCACATGATCTATGTATAATGACTGGATAATTATGAAGAATAGGATCATGTACCTTAAATAAAGCTTTCCTTCTCATTTTAATGGAAGACCTGATCTTGATGAACCACAGCAGCCCTTCTTGCGAAGATCTGCTCTCCAAAGTATCCACACGAACGTCCGTTCGTTCAACGATCACCGGAGCCGGTACTAGCCGATTTGGTTGCCTCTTCCTCTCTCTCTTTCTCTCTAGCCTCTTTAAGATGTAGAGCTGCTAGGGTTTTTTCTCAAAAATGTAATGTGACAAGTAACCCTAAAAATATATATCTTAATGTATATATAGGGGAGAGAGGATTAAAGCCTAATCCTAAACCTAATGGGCTTCTGAAAAATGACCCATTCTGATTTCGGGTTTATATTATTATTAAATTCGAATTCTAATATATATATATACAATTAATCAAGTCTCACTTAATTAATTTAGTAATTAAATTCGAATTAATAATAATAAAATATTTGAATTCTTAATTTCAATAACATTCCGTTTTAAACGTTCTTTTTGTGTGACCCTTTAGGTTATTATTACGTTGGCAATAATTTTATTTTCTAATAATAAAATTATAAGCAATGAGTGGTATCTAGTAATACATCATTGCTCCCCAAGTAATAATAATAATTGGTGATTCAATTAAACCTTTCGTGAATAATGTACAATGTAATATAATCCATTTAGCCTTATTTTATAGATCAAACTTGAGGCATGCATTGTGTCATCCTGTGTTAACGTTTAATCCTTGTTTCATTGATCAATGAGTAAACTATTAAACAAATCAGTATTTGAGCACGGTTATGCATTTTATAGTCTTACTCAATCAAGAGGACAATAATATCACTCCTTTAATATAGGAGGGCTAAATCCCATCTAGATCAATCATATTTCTCATACGATTCATAATATACCCAATGCCTACTTTTATTATTATCCGGTCAAGGATAACTTTCAATAGTATCAAAGTATATTAATTCTCTTATATAAATATAATGATTTCAGGTCTAAGGACCAATACATCATTAATACTGTGAGATTAACTTATGATACTATAAACATGTAGTATCTCACAACGGGTCAATCCAGCACCATGTATCTAATACATGTGCATGTGTTTTGACTTTAATATCACCACACCTATGATCAATGAGATGTGATCATCAGTCAACAAACACACTAGTCTCAATGTATTTATTATCGTCACTTAACAATAATACTTGACTAGGGACCATTAAGAAAAAGGAATATTATTCTCTTAATCTCATTTCTAAGTCACGTACTTAGAGATATAGATTTACATATCATATTCCAAGGATATTTATTTAATCTAACATTTTATCACAAAAAATAAAGATATAATAAATTACTAAAAAATAATCCATAGAATCATAATTAATAATCCAAATGTCTCATAACATAAACATATTAGTGTTGTCTCCAGGGCATACACACTAACAGATTCAACCGAACATTCAGCACAACAAATCAAAGCATCGTCCTCCACCACTTCTTCAACTACGTTAGCTCAATTATCCTCTTTACTCTTTCCTCTAGGAGCCGCGGGAGCCGTGCACTAATTTCTGAAACGACCCTTCTTCTGACAATTCCAACAAACAATATCCTTGCGATCTTTGGATTGTCCTCTCTTCTGTGACTTCGATCTACTACGCCCCTTATTATGCCCGTTTTTGAACTTTCTGCCTCTACTCTCAGCACTCAACAAGGAACCAGACGACTCTTCTGAGTTTCTCCTACGAATATCTTATCCAAGAATCGAATCGGACTCCATCAAAAGTCATTTAACCACTCCCAGATGAATTGCGTATAGCAGTGACAAATCCTGACCAACTATCTGGTAATGAGGATGCCAACAACAAGGCATGTACTTCATCATCCAATTTAATATCCACCGATGCCAATCTTGATAGGATAGAATTAAATTTATTCACATGATCAGCAACATAATCTCCTTCATTCAATCTCGTGGCAACTAACAAGAGAATTAAATACACCTTATTTGAAGCAGACGACTTCTCATACATGTTTGACAAAGCCTTGATCAAACCATAAGTTGTCGTTTCCTTGACGATATTGTATGCAACATTCTTTGCCAAAGTCAACCTGACAACCCCCAGAGCCTGCCTGTCCAATAGCTTCCAGTCTTCATCCTTCATTGAAGTTGGTTTCTTCTCTTCCAGTGGTGTAGTTTTTTATTTATACAAATAATCCTCAATTTGCATCTTTCAAAACCCATAATCTTTGACATCAAATTTGTCGATCTTTACCTTCCCGTCTTCTGCCATCACTCTCACTCGCCTGAAAACCTAGGCTCTTGATACCAGTTGTTGAGTATACAACAACAAAAGCAAAACCCAAATCGAATAAACAAGAACAAGAAAATAAAACCAAAATCACACAAGACAAAGATTTACATGGTTCAGAAATTCCTACTCCATAAGTCGCACTAATTTTGTATTGATCTCTCATAATTTGTTGTGTTATGATTTTACAATTACATGAGTATTTATAAGAGAAGAAACTAGGCCTAAATCAAAATTATAGTCCAAATCTGAAAAGTAGATTGATCCATAAACTAATCTGAATCTGAATAGTCTATTTTCATGGTTTTAATTAATCGAATCCACAAACCCAACAACAGCTACTACTTGTATTCAATTTGACAAGATTAGATGCACACCTCTGCCAAAAAAATGATAACTCAAAAGTTTTAAAAAGGATGCGCTAGAAAGAATAAAATATTCTTTACACATAAGTTGTATTGTCTCTGTAGCGCCCCAAAACCCGGGGTCAGGAGTCTCGGAGGCCACGCCATCTAAACTCACACAACTCTCACTACAATATATAAATACTCACACTTCACGACCCCACACTTATCACACACACACTTACAGGTTATTGTCTCGGAAACGAACCATCATAACTAGAGTAATTGTCAACCATCAAGTGATATTTATTACAACCCAAAAGTAATTAATCTTACCGGGGAGTGACCTTTAAGTAAGGCTAGTCCGCCGGCCAAATATACGTTTCTTGTTTCTTACCTTACATAAGTCATACTTATAAATAAGTCGAACTATAAACAACTGAAAACTAATCCAGCTTATTCTGACTACCCGTGGTACAGCACCAAACAATCTACGGAACAGCTGGCCATTTCCTACCTGTTTTCTGGCTGTGGTTCTCATGGCAAGCATCTTGATTCACTGTTGTGTTGTGTCAATTTAAGAAAACAAGTGTCAGCTATAATGCCCAGCATAATAATGTATAGTATGAAAATGACTGTATGATAACATCATATATGATATTTATGTTTTATTCAAAAATAGTTTTCCTTGGTGATACACACCTTTATATGAAAACAATTCTTTAAGGGATTTTAATATCCTGCGAATACCTTAATAGTTATCCCAGCACCTAGGCTTGGGTTACGGTATTGCATCACAATTCTAATTGGAAGAATTAGGACACTCGTTGGAGCCACCATATACGATGATCAGTCGTAATACGATAATAGTAACCTTTTCTACTAGTAGAAGGACGACACCTTCGTATCCCGGTTATCACCCTTGCCGCATTCGGGCTACGTGTCCCATTTCCGGGTATACACATACTTCACAAGTTCCTGAGTACACTGAGTACCTTCACCTGCGGTACCTTTGGTAGTCCATCTAGCACACATAGTACCAGAGTCTACCCCTCCCTTGTCCTTTAAAAGAATTCTATCAATCTCGAGAACTCGAACCACATCGAAGTTCCCCAAGCGTTTTGCTTGTTGATAGAAACAGCTTATCTCTCTAAGATATAAGTGTATATATATGTATATACGTACTTCCGAGAATTTCGGAGGAAGTACTAAGGATGTGAGTTGACCGTTGTCAACAGATAATTAATAAGGGGGGAAAGTTTCTCCTTGAAACTATATTCAAAATATTAAATAGGTCGGGATATTATTCACCGATGATCTGAAATTATTCGAATGATATCCTGAAATCAGAAAGTATATTTTAAATCAGGATCTATGATTTTTAAATCAATAATGAACCCTTTAAGAATAATAATTAATTAAATAATAGTCGATAAATAATTAAACCTCGAATGGGTTTACTCTCTAAAAGAATATTTAAAATAATATTCCTCAACTAGTTTGTGTCTCCTTAATTAATAATCTATAGTGATTAATCCGGTTTGAAATAAATAATCGTTGGAGTATACTACTCTCATAATAAGGAATAAGTATATAGTATTTATTATTCGAACAATAAAATATAGTTGAGGGAATATGATCGTTGGGAAATCGTTTTAATAAAAGTTCGAGGTGTTTTAATGTTTCGTAAGTGGACGATGAGTCCCTTTAAAAACGTACTACTATGGACTTATAACCGTCCTATAATATCGCCGGAATGATTCCCGGGTTTTATCTTAAATCCTGACCGACTCTCGGTCTTATATAATACGTCACGCTTAAAGCGAAATAACATTTCACGATATATACTTTATCGTACAACATCGCTACATTATGCGAAATTTCAACAACTACGTATCATGGCAAGCATGGTATTTATGCAATGATAGTAAAACAATCCTTTCACAACACAACAGTAAAAATGGAGTTGGGTTCGTAAACTTGCCTGGGTATCTCGAGGTGGAGGAAGCTCTAGGTTCCGCTCGGAAATCTATAACCATAAACACATTTCATTTCGTTAGGTTCCGTTCTAATTTACGGCAACTCGCACTCATGCGCTACTTATTATGCACCCTCTCAACTTATATTACCCTTATTATCCTTTTAAGTCCTTATTCACATCATGGTCGCTTCATTTTTCTAAGTATCTTAGGTTCGTTCTTATTATCGTCGTCGGCTCCGCTTATGGATTCTTACGGTTTCTACTCGCGCGGTCTTGGATCCGATATTTTTATAAATTTGAGAAATCATTATTTTCACTTGAAATTTTTATGGCTGTTAGGAAACTCAATATGTTACTCTCTGTAAAAATTTCATGATTTATGAACACTTTTAAGTCTATCCTTTATATTTTCAAAGTTTGTAATTCGTAGCAGTTTTTGTCGCGTAAATCACTTTTAGTAAAATGGCCATAACTTTTGATCCGTAAATCGGAATCAAGCGATTTAAGCGCCTAAACGATCCTTATAATATTTTCTATCCTAGGAAAATTTTTCAAGAAACTATAGTTTACAACTTTGGGACTTTCTGCAGAAACTTAAAGTTACGATTTGTTGGTTTTAACGAAGTTACATTTACGATTGGGGGTTCGTTTACGCCCTAACTCTTAACACAAACCACCAACAATCATCATATCATCATCAACACACAAACTCCTCTCAAGAACATCATGTTCGTGAGGCAACAACAACCAACCTTAAATCTACTTAACTTAATCATCAAGATTTCATCAATAACACTCATTACACTAGGTTTACTACCACATACTAAATGGATCTTAAAAATGAATCTTAAATAAAGTTGGGTCAAAGATTTTTACCTTTCTTAAAATCTTGAGATGGTTTTTTGAGGATGGTGGAGGCTTAGAAGTGATTGGTGTGATTTTTGGAACCTAAAACCACCATTGAAATCAAGAAACCAAAGAGAGGTTACTATACACACTATTCACTAGTGAGTTTCTTGATTTTATTTCACCCATCAAACCTTGATAAAAAGAGATGAAAGAATTTTCTTACCTTAGTTTAATTGCTAGGAGGCTTGAGAATTAATTGGATGATTTTACAAGAGCTAGAACTTGAGTTTTTGAATTTGAATTTCCATTTTTTTCTTTAAATTGTCGAATGGAAGCAATTATGATGGGGGGTATTTATACTCCTCTTGGTTGCTTAGCTTGGTTGATTTGCTAGGTTGCTTCTAGGAAGATGGGGTGATATCTTGCAATTGATTTTATTCTTCCTAGTATAGCATTCTAGGTTGATTCTTTGTTGCAAATCTTAGGGACAAATCTTAATAGCTTGCTAGGTTACAAGCTAAACTACATGATTAGCTTCCTTAGCACACTATTTTGCTAGCTAGCTTGATCATCCTATGGTTAGCTCACTATTTGATGAAGTAACCATGGTTACTTCCTTACCATGGTTTAGTTAGTGCGTTACGTTTATTTAATCGTTCACGCGTTCGCTCGGTTGCTTAAACATTTTCGTAATACTTACTCGTAAATGGTTCCAAGTTTACACATATTATATATGATATTGACACCTTTTGCCAAGTTTACATGGTATATCTATAATGTGATATACCACATGACATTGACACTTGGTCAAGGCCTGGTTTAGGATACTTGACCCCTTGTTATAGTCTAAAAATGACCTCATCCACGTCCAAGTAAAATCATCGTTAGTTCTTTACAACTTTGTCAGAACTCCACCCAATTTCATTAAAAATTTAATTTCCGTAGGAAAAGAGGTCCCTGACTCGACGGAGGATCCTATCAAGATTCGGCTGAAGATAAATGAACCATTCATATTAGCGAAATTATAGTGATGCTTTATTTAATCCAGAACAATCTGACTGTTAGGAGTTGTCCCGCGTCATTTGTGGGAGGGGTAGATTGCTAGCATATAAGCAGTCAGTTAACTACATTAGTATGAGGCATTTTGGGAGTTACTCAAAAACAAACCCGTGAGGGCTCGGCCCAAAGCGGACAATATCATACCAATGTGGAGTTAGGTCTGCTTAGCAGCAAAGCCCAACAAGTGGTATCAGAGTTATGATTATAAACGGTACAGAACAATCTTAGTTGGGCTTTCGGAATGTACCTAGCCAGAGGAAGATGGGCTACCCAGTATAGGCTCAAGAAAAAGGCAGGTGGGCTTTCCAGTATAAGTCTAGGGGGAGTCAGAAAGCCAGAATAATTCATGTATGGGTCTGGGGGAGCAGATCACACAATCAGGTGGCAAGATTCGACAGGTGTCGAGCCCGATATGTGAAGGGGGGATTGTTAGAAGTTGTTTCACATCGTTTGTGGGAGGAGTATAAGCAGCCAGTTAACTCCATTGGTATGAGGTTTTTTGGGAGTTGTCCAAAAATAAACCCTTAAGGGCTCGACTCAAAGTGAACAATATCATATTAATTTGGAATTAGGTCTGTTTAGCAGCAAAGCCCAACAATGATACCAGAGAAGTAGCGCATATATATAGTGTCTTTATGCTGAAATAATACATAGACCTATAATCGAAAATTTTCTACAAGAAGTTGTATTGTGCAAGGGTCCCTGTTACAAGTCGAGATAGGACTGATGCGGAACAAATAATATACAAAAAGAGAATATATATATAGGGGCTACTCCAATAAAAATCAATTTAGAATAGAAACTAAAAACCAAATAATTTTTTTAAAATTAATTCAAAATATAACACATATAGTATGTAAATCGATCGTTGAGAGATGTAGAAAAATACAGTGAAATCGGATTTTAAAAAAAAATTACGGTTTGACAGGAAATATTAAATTAAAAACGGAGAGGAAAAGCTGAAATTGGGATTGGGAGGGTGCAGGGTAGTTGGGTGGTGTGATTTAGGGGGTCATTAGATTAGATAGATCTAATGGCTTAGATTAGTTCTAAGTTTGTATTTTAATTTTAGTTTGTATTTCATAATTTTATATATATATATATGTGAATGAATAATATGTTGATCTAAATAATTGGCAATCGATTAGTCAAAAAACTCCATTGTATGATAAAACTAAAATTACATTTCAAATATCACATTTTAACTGATGTAAGATGTGATTGTAGGGTAAAACAAACAATCACTTTTGAATATCATGTTGGTGCTACTAGGTTGGTGCTACTAGGTTGTTACAGGGAATAGAGTTGGAGGTAAAAAATAATTTCCAAAATAATTCCAAAAATATACATGTTATGTGTTAATTAGTGGGACTTATATTAAAACACTTAGGATCTATTACATTGCTGAGCAATTCAACAATCATAAATCAACACCTCATTTTGTAGAAATTTTTTGTGAATTATTTTTGGGACCTCTAAAATTACTCTTCCATTAATAGGGTAGAAAGCGCACGGAGTCCATAGATTATTTATCTATATATATGCTTAAGTTAATATGATTAATAATGTAGCAATGGTAGGTCCTTATGTATACTTTCTCTGTTTCCTGATTCACTTAAGCTCATTTTGCTGTCATTAGCTCAAAAACAAGCCCCGGGTTTTAATTCGAGCAATTTGGCCATTTTTGTATTTGGAGATTCCTTTGTTGATCCAGGAAACAATAACTACATTCCGATTATATCAAGAGGCAACTTCCCACCGTACGGCAATGATTTCGTAAATCAGACTCCCACCGGAAGATTAACCAATGGTCGCCTTATAACCGATTATGCAGGTATTATATCATTCGCAACCAAATTGCTATGTGTATATGTATGCTATGTTATCAGAGATTGATATTTAATGTAATGAACTTTTGGAAACAGCATCGTATGCTGGTATGAAAGACTACGTGCCACCATATCTGGACCCAAAGCTTAGTATGGAGGAACTGCTCACTGGTGTTAGTTTTGCCTCTGGTGCCTCTGGATTCGACCCTCTTACTCCAACATTACTCGTTCGTATCTTTCTTATATCATTTCTCATTCCTTTTCGTCTACAATATTACTCCAAGTTTTATTTTCTACTACGTTCGGAATCCACAGAGATTATACAGATACATTCTGAATTTTGGCCTGAATATTTTAATGTTGTCTACATCCGCAGGGTGGCGTAATCTCAATGCCAAAACAAATGGAGTACTTCAGAGAGTATAAACCAAGAGTTGAAGTTCAAATGGGGAAAGAAAGAACCCATACTCTGATAAAGAATGCTGTTTATGTAATCAGCGCAGGTACATACGATCTTATGTTCAATTATTATGGTCCCTCAAAATTTAGAAGATACAGTTACTCAATTGCTAGATACTACCAATTTTTAGTCCAACAAATTCAACAGTTTATACAGGTCAGTATTTTAAACATACTGCCAAATATCTATAAACATATGTCTAGCTATGTATATTTAAGTTAATTATTAATTTACTGCATAAATTTTCCTTCATATCATTTTGGTGTTTTAAATAAAAGGATTTGATGGACCTTGGAGCTGGTAAAATAGTGATGCTGGGTTTATCTCCGACTGGATGCTTTCCTCTTATAATAACCTTAAATTCAAATCCTGTTGACAAGTTTCTAAAACGGCAATGCATTTCTAGATTATCTGAAGCTGCGCGAGTTTTTAATGAAATTGTTGAACAAAAACTTAAGGAAATGGAAAGGGTCGACTCCAAGATCTATTATGTTAGCATATATCAAACGTCTATGGATATTTACCAAAATCCAAATAAATTTGGTAAGTTGATACACATATTAACATGCCTCATCACATGTCCTACAGCTAGATATAAGTACGTAAGCATAATTAAGTTGAATAGTTAATTGTTTGATTAATGTTCGCAGGTTTTGATAAGGTTGATACTGGTTGTTGTGGAAGTGGATTAGTGGAAGTATCGTTTTTGTGCAATCCAAGTTCAAGACTGTGCCCCAATGTTTCTGATTATGTATTCTTCGATTCTGTACATCCAACTGAGAGAACCTATTATCTTTGGTTCCTAGCTCTCTCCCCGACATTGGATCTCATCCTTCAGGGAAAATAGTTCCTGCTGATACTGTTAAGCACCTGGCTGTGGATCAGTGTGCATGTATTTGTTACTATTAATAAATTTCGAAAATATGTATACATATGTTTTCTTGATCATGCTTTGGTCTGACAAATATAAACAGCTCTCTTTTTATCTTCACTTTCATAAACCAAGTGACTAAGTAAAGAAAAAATAGGGTGATACAAGAGCTAGTTGAAACAAGAAAGTATGTAAAATCAAACCTAGCTACGTACATGAATTGATGCACCCTAACTGTTTCAACAAAAGTTCGTATAAGCATGGAGGTCATAGCTTCTCCTTCGAATCAGTGTAGTGATAGAATTGACAGTGAAGCCCTTAGTACGACTAGCACGCACTGAACATTACTCAACGATACTTTTGCATTTCGTATACTTTATTCCTAAACTTCGTTCAAAACTCGGCTCGATTTGTTGTAAACGGTCCTACAGAGAAGTCACATTCTAAGATACTACAAATCAGAATCCTGGGAATCAGTGAACAAGTAAGCGTGCCCACGTACATACAACATGCATGCTCCGTTTAATCTGTGGAAATTAATAGCCATGCGCGTACAAATGTACTCAAACTTTCATACATTTAGTGCAGATACATCTGTAAGCGTGCATACGTACATACAAGAACCTGCATGCTCGGTTTAATTTGTAGAAATTAATAGTCATGCGTGTCCTCAAAATTTCATACATTTAGTGCAGATACATCAGTACAATGGCTAATTAGCCTGCTCCTTAACTCCTCTTTTCCTAATATTGTTGGGAGCTAATATGTGTACACTCTGGATATATGGGTGCACACCAAATATTATTTATACAATCAAAATGCCTCCTTTACAATTTCTTGATGAGTTGTTTATGTTGTTTCTATTCCTTGCTTCGGCTGTGCATGCATTTTTATTCAAATTTTTATTACTTTTTAAAAACTGTACTTTGATTTTTTTGTTAAATATTTAAAATTTAAGACGGGAGATGCCTCATTATTTGAAGTTTCTTTAAGAAGAAAATAAAAATGTAATTTATTTAGGCAATAATCTGGATTCTAAATATTTAATTGTCATAAAGGTTAATTATACTTTATTACGGAGTATTTAAGTTATAGTTTATAAATAATGAGTTAGGTTGTATGGAGTCCCTATTCCATTGGAGTCTTTGAGTACATATATGTTATACAAGTAAAATATATCTTAAAATATATCTTAAATATATTATTTAATTTAAATTAAATTTGTATATATAATTTTGGGACACCGCACAAAATTTGAAGTTGATGTTTTGGGCTTAAATTGTAAACTTCACTAGGGCCTGGTTGCTGAGCAAAGTTCAACATCTGACCCATGGGCTCGGAAAGCCCATATGTTGCATTCTGTTTTCTTTATTTGCCAAGAAAAGAATGATTTTATTAAAACTTCAAATCACTCAAAAGTACATGTTGAAATTCGGAATGGACATCTCCGAATCTCCAAATACGGTCAGCTACAGAACAGCTATATCTCGCCAAATAGTGAGACACTCTATTCGCTGAACGTTTCACAAAACGAATAAGCACATTACTTGCTTTTAAACTAGCTAACAAAGCACGACATTCCTCCACCACTCTCCCCAAGTATGAGAAACTCGCGACTGAAGATCTAATTGCCTGAATTACTTGCAGACAATCAGACTCTACTTCCACACCTGACTGATTCGATTCCTTTATCCAGCTTAATGCTTCTCTAATACCAATAGCCTCTGCTAACTCTGGAGCCACTCTACCCTGCATACATCTCGATCTAGCCTCGATCAACCGTCCAGCATTGTCCCTAGCCACGAACGCATAACTAAAACTGGTCGAGCTTTCAAAGATAGCCGCATCAGTGTTTACCTTGATTCTATTCTGCTGTGGTAACTTCCAGTGTTCATGACCATCGTCTTGAGTCATGTAACCCAAATAGATGTCAAAAGTCTTATCTTGAACACTCCTCCATTGATCAAGGACAGATTTTGCTGATTCAACTACTTCACTCGCCTTCAATCCGCGCTGGTTCCACACTAGGTCATTGCGATTCTTCCATAACATCCAGCAGACCAATGTAATTAACTGGATCTCAGTTTTTCTTCTTTTCTGCAGCACTTCTTTAAACCAATTTGAAAACGAAAGAAACTCACCAGTGACAGATGGAAATCCCATGTAATTCCAACACTCCTCTGAGAAAGAACAGCTAATCAGAACGTGCATGATCGTTTCTGCATTATTTTGACAAACTGGGCACCAGACATCCACAACCACTCTTTTGCGCACCAGGTTATCCTTCGTAGGTAAAATGCCAACTATTGCCCTCCACAAAAAATGCTTAATTTTCGGTGGGATCTTCAAGTTCCACAATCGTCTCCAGAAACCAAAATTATCATCAATATGACTATTCTCCTTGCTGTCTCTTATAAACCCATAAGCACTTTTCACTGAATAGCCCCCCATTTTTTCGAATTTCCAATACCATGAATCAGCCTCATCAGAACCTATTGGAATAGACCGGATTAAATTTGCATCTCTTTCCTCAAACACATCTTTTATAAGGTCTTGATCCCATTGGTTCGTAGATAAATCCATCAGATTCGAAACTCTGGCATTCTGCAAAGCTTCACTACTTGAAATGACATACGGATTAAGCGTATCTGGCAACCAAGGATCGTTCAGAACAAGAATACTATCTCCTCGACCAACTTTGCAAACTAAACCTTCCTTCATAAGAGCTTGGGTCTCCACCAAATTCCGCCACACATAACTAGGATTACCACCTGGTTTAGCACTAAAGAATGATCCATCTGGATAATACCGTGATTTATATACTCTACTTACCAACAACTGAGGATAATTGATTAACCTCCAACTCTGCTTTCCCAGCAATGCGACATTAAAATCCCATATGCACCGAAACCCCAGACCTCCTATACTCTTCTTCCTACTCATTTTCTCCCAACTCATCCAATGTATAGACTTCTCCCTACTACTACTAGCCCTCCACCAGAATCTACACATAATTCTTTCAATGTCATGACATAATTTAATTGGCAGCAGGAAGACGCTCATAGCATAATTGGGCATAGACTGAGCCACTGTCTTCAAAAGTATTTCTTTACCCCCTTTCGATAACACCGTCTTATCCCACCCTTGAACTTTCTCTTGCAATCTATTTTTAATAAAACCAAACATGGCTGTCTTCTTTCTGTGCATCAAACTCGGAAGACCCAAGTAGAGACTGTTTTCCCCTGCTTCCTGAAATTGCAACTGATTGAGCAGACTCTCTTTAACCTCTCCATTTGTATTTCTACTGAAGAAAACAGATGACTTAACCACATTGATCTGCTGACCTGAAGCCTTTTCAAAAATCCTTAGCATTTGCAATACATTTTCAGCACTTCTACTCGTTGCTTTACAAAAAATGAAACTATCATCAGCAAAAAACATATGAGAAATAGAAGGGGCTGTACGAGCTACCTTTATACCCTTGATCAATTGTCTCCGTTCATAATCCTGAATCAACGCAGTAAAGCCTTCAATACAAATCAGGAACAAATATGAAGATAACGGGTCTCCTTGCCTTATACCCCGTTGAGGGATTATAGAACCAAAAATTCGACCTGCATGAGCTATTTGGTAGTTGGCTGAAACAACACATGACATAAAGAGACCAACCAACTTTTGATCAAAACCCAACTTCAGTAAAACAGCTCTCAAAAAATCCCACTCCACGCGATCATAGGCCTTACTCATATCTAACTTCAAAGCCATCCACCCCTCTTTTCCAGTTGTCTTTCTCCTCATAAAATGCATAATCTCATGAGCCACCATTATGTTGTCTGAAATTAGACGGCCAGGGATAAACGCACTTTGAGTATTCGATATAATCCCATCAAGACTAGACTTCACTCTATTGGCCAGAACTTTTGAAATAATCTTATACACCACGTTACAGAGCGAAATCGGACGTAGATCAGCCATAGTCTGTGGGTCATTTCTCTTCGGAACCAAGGAAATGTTTGTACTGGTCAAATTGCTCGACAGAACACCATCAACAAAAAAATTCCTCACCATTTGCACAATATCATTACCAACGATGGGCCAAAATTTCTGATAAAATCCCGGACTCATGCCGTCCGGGCCAGGAGACTTATCAGGGTGCATATGAAACAAAGCCTGCTTTACTTCCTCTTCTTCTATTGGTGCCAACATCATCTCATTTTGAAATTGAGAAACCTTAGTCGATATACAGCTCAAAATCTCACTCCATTCTGTACTCGATGCCTTAAAGATGGTATTGAAATAGTCCACCATAGTTTCCTCTAGCCCTGTACCCCAACCAACTCTATCTCCTGAAGCATCTATCAAAGTCGAGATATGATTAACTCTTCTCCTTTTTTTCGTGGCCTTATGGAAAAATTTGCTGTTTTGATCCCCTTCGCGAAGCCAAAGTTGCTTTGATCTTTGCCTCCAAAACACCTCCTGCTGAGCATACACCTCTGCAAGTTTCGTTTTCTCTACTCTACACAATGCAACAGAATGAGCATCTCTCCTGCCCTTAAGAGTTTTCAATATATGCTTGCTTTGATTTATTCTTTTTCGAAAACTCCCTGTAATATCCTGACCCCATATTGACAGCTTTTGAGAACACACCAACAGCTTATCAAAAAAGGACATACCAGAAGCATTGTGCCAAGCTTCCTCCATAATTTGTTTACACATCGGTTCCCTCAACCATGCATTCTCAAAGCGGAAAGGTTTGACAGAACGCAATACAACATTCTCACAGGGATCAAGCAACAAAGGACAATGATCAGACGTTGTCGTTTCCAAATTTATAAGCTTTGCATTTTTAAATAAATTGAAAAAATTCTCCGAAGCTAATGCTCGATCCAATCTGACCTCGATCCAGTTCTCCGTACCATAACCCTTCTCCCATGTAAATGGATACCCACTCATATTCATATCAACAAGGCCACAATCATCCAACACTTCTTTAAAGCCCTGAATTAACCACTGCGGATAAGGCCTTCCTCCTCTTTTATCATCTTGAGACAGCACATTGTTCATATCCCCAATCAAAACCCAGGGAAGACTGTTGCCAGTAGCTAATGACCGGATCAAGTCCCACGTTTTCCTCCTTTTTCTCCTATCTGGCTCACCGTATACTCCTGTTAATCTGAACTCATGACCACCTCTGTTCTTAACCACCAGGTCAATATGATTCTTACTATAAGTCTGCAAACGAACCTCGTCATTATACCTCCACAGAAAAGTAATACCTCCACTATGCCCCTGCGTTTCGACAGTAAATGCCCCCTCAAAATTCAACGCATTCCTTGCTACTTCCACTCTATTTTTATTACACAAGATCTCACATAAGAAAATAAAATTCGGCTTCTTTTGGGACGTTATTTCTTTAAGGAATTGAAAAGCCCATGGTGTCCCAAGCCCATGGCAATTCCAGCTTATAACACTCATAATGCTAGGCGAGTACCCCCTTGAGTACCCGCCTCTTTGACGTTTTTTGGATCGATAACATTTACTGGGCCATTTTCTACAAACATGTCATCCTCTCCATCAGACTCCTTACTCATTTCTGTGCTCCGGCCCATCCCATTATTATGGCCCAACCCATCATCTGTTCTCCTTTTTTTCGAATCAATTATTATTGATGTACTTCCTTGTATTATGGGATCAGTTATATTATCCCCTCCTATCCCTAAATTCACGCCTTCTGTTGTAGTTTGAATTTTCCCTCCACTCAATCCCCCAGCTGTATCAACCTGCATAGTTTGTGGAGAAGATTTCGGGATATGATTGTTGCCTTCTGAAACTGAATTCATCCTCTCACCTTCTTTTCCCGTGTTCCATGGATCTTCATCACTGCCACTACGAAGCCACTTTGCACCTATTGGCTTAACCTGACTTCTGAGCGGAGCACGCATCCATACGCCATAGGGCTTAACTATCTCATGCTCAGGAGTATCAAATAATCGAGAACAGAATTTATCAGAATGCCCAAGAAAGCCACAAATAAAACAGAATGTAGGAACATTCTCATATTTAAACGTAATCCAGAACCATTCATCCCCTGATTTCCTCACCTTCATTCGCCTTTTTAATGGTTTTGAAAGATCAAGAGATACACGCACACGCATATAACCACGCCAAACTTCCTTAAAATTTGACTTACATGACTCAACATACTTGCCGATAAAATTTCCAACCTCCATTATGACATTCTCAGACATGAAACCTGGTTTAAGATCATGTATTTGGATCCATAAATCCATAGTATTCAAACTAACATCACCTGGGTTCTCTCCTTCCTTCATACGTGCCATGACCAATGTTCTCCTATTAAAAGATCACGGGCTCCCCTCCAATATACGCTTTACATCCAGCTCGTGATAAAACTGAAATAGATATAAGTTTGTATCCAACTCCTTCATGTAAACCCCTCTCCCAGGTTTCCATAAAGCCGCTAATGTCTGCTGCATTGCTTGAAAATCCACTCGACCTTCTGTCAAGAAACGAGCCACCACACATAGTTTAGCATCGAAGTTTGTAAAACCTTGATTATTCCCTTTTGTTCCTCCAATCTCAAAAGCCAAAACATCTTCCTCCTCGTCTTCCAGCGTGATATTATTCATAGCATCAATGATACTACTAGACGATGCCATAGCTTTGAAAGAAAAACAATGAAATGATAAGAAAAAAGACAAAACTGACGCTCTTCAAACTAACATATCAAACCATGTCAAAAGACAAGACTTTGTTTGCATTCTGTTTTCTTAATTAACTCCAAACTCCCAAATTTAATCAAGAAAAAACTTAAAACACCCAAAACTCCAAACTCCCAAAACACTGTGAATAAGTGTAGAAATCCCAAATTTAAAAAGAATTTGTAGTTGTATGTGCATTCAAATTGAGAAGAAAAAACATGGGAGGTGATATGTTCACCCCACTACTTACGACAAATTCACTTTTATTAATTTGTGCATAATATATTGTTTATATTCATTTATTGTTAGGGAAAAATCGAACGGTTGTGTACAATTACTTTAGCATTAAAATGTGACTGTTTGCTGTAATCCCATGTTTAGTTCTAAATTTCACTAAATTTAAAAAGAGAAAAATGTATCTAAAGGTAACTTTAGAAACATTAACCCTATTTAATCATATGAACAATGTACTCGAAATTATATATCAAGTTAGTAATATCTGGTTAATAGTATGTAGTTTTAACTAATTCATAACATCATCCGTTGTAGTCTAGTTGGTCAGGATACTCGGCTCTCACCCGAGAGACCCGGGTTCAAGTCCCGGCAACGGAATGATTTTTGCCAAAATAGCCATTATAGAACAATGCATTTACAGGCACTAAAATTCAAACAAGTAGCTCATTTAAATTCAATTTTTCGTGTTCTTCAATTAATTTGACATATATGGCGAATTGAGATGCTTTCTTTTGAATTTGAAAAGGGAGAATTAAGTACACCACTGCATTCACATTCAGTTAACTGTTTTTGGTGTTCTTCGACGTTTCTCTTCAGTTGCAATATATGTCACGCATAGAGAATCTGCCTTTCGAAGAGGAAGAATTACTTGCAGAGTTACAGTAACAATCACCCTCTAGACAAACGTCAAATTCCTGAAGCAGCTACTACTTTTTGCGGTCAAACTCCTCCATCCAATTTTGACAAGGTTAAGTGAAAGCTTTTTGTAGAATTTTAGTGGCCCCAATTTCCAGATACATTTTTCATAGTACATTACAGCTTGAGCAAAGCTGCTGGCCCTTTATGAATCTGTGACTGTTTTCAAGTCCTGCTCATTTGATCTTATTATTTCCAACAGTTATACACCATTACACCATAAAAACCAAAAATACGAGAAAAGAGTATCCAGGATACTCTATGGGTTGAGATGCACGGCTCTGCCAACATATGATAATAACTACTAAAGACTTATAACAAGGATGTCGGAATTAAAGTGTCTTTATAGATTGTATTGTCCCCAAAGCAGATCACCAAGTATAAAAAGGAGAAATTGAAACGATATACAATCAAATTAGATTGATAAATGACATTCCGTATACCATAAAACAGAAATGCTCTGTCGATATGCCAAAATAATATTTTTTGACAACAAGTTAGTCATCGAAGATGTCCGCATTGCATGTACCTCCAGGCTGAAAGAAAGTTACTAATCTCTTGCTTTAAGGCTAACTTGTCTCCTGTCTTGCTCTTGCTGCTTCATTATTACCATTCCTGAAGTGATGAAAGATTTTTACGACCTTTGATTAAAGTATAAAATTATTGTTAAGTAAGATAAGTGAATATTTCCAATGCTAAAGGTTAGATGAAGTTTACTGCGGTAAACACAACTCACTTGGACGATTGAGAGGAATCAAGATGCATTGTAACTGGACCATCATTGACCAGGTTAACCTTCACATTCAGAAAAAACAGTTAAGATTCGTCAATTGTCCGTTCGACTAGATGATGTTGACACAGCAAACACTAAAGAATATATCATATAAAAAACGAAAACATGGATTAAGAATCTCACCTTCATCATTGCTCCAAATATACCATCTGTGGAAAACAGTGGAAAAAAAAGAAATAGAATTAATACAAACTTGAGCATACAAATACATGCACGAAGTAATATGAGTAAATCATTCCACCTGAATCTAGAATAATGTTTTTTTAACATATTATACACCTTTTGCCAAGTTTACATGATACATTTAAGATGAGCTATAGGACATGACACGAACACTTGATCAAGGCCTAAGGGAAAGATACTTGGCCTTAATTATAGTTGAAGAAATGGAAACGTATGGTCGCTTAGTAGACCGGACACCCCAAGTCCAAGTAAGACTGTATACGGGTAAGAGTTATACAATTTTGCTTAGTTTGGCTAGAGGACAGAAATTTAGTAGGAACAAAATGAAATTTGTACTATTTCGTATGTTAATAGTCACAGTTGCCTCCCTTTCCCCATTTTCTACATACAAATTTAGAGTAGAGCTCAATCCCGCATATAAGGAGATAAATGTCTCGTTCCTACTTCTACTCAATTTCTTCACAAATCTCATATTTTGTTGTTTCAGTTTTCCTTTGATCCTTTCTTTCACCTTCACTATGGCTAAAAAAATCATTTAATTTCTTTCTCATTCCACTCCCTCCCCTCCAAAGAAAGTATTCTTGTGCTATCATGCACTTTATGTAAGGTAAAACATAAAAACTTAATGTGTTCACTTGTTAGTCAGTATACACTCTAGTTGTGGAAATATGACCGTCCAGCTGATTCAGAAATGACCTTGCAAGCTCACCCCACGTTTGGTTTGAAAATAGAAATACACATAATTCAGAAATTTTAATCATCATTCATCTAACTTGTTTTAAAAATCCTACGCTGCTTACTTATACCCTGATGCACTCTCCCCTATTCTGAAACTGAATATATGTGAATCATTAACCTCGTTTTCCATCAACTAGGCTTTGAGATTTCACGTTACAGATATAACAGAACAGGAATATAACAAGGTAAGAACCTAAACAGATGTAAATAAATGAAAGTCTCAGTTCCCAATTTGCCGATGCCAGACGATTAAATAGGAACTTACACTCAAGATTAAAAACAAGAAAACTAAAGTCAATACCTTTAACTGCATCAGTTCTGTAAGCTTTCCCAAACCTTTCAACCACTGAATTATAAAAAGGTTTGGCTCTACCGGGCGACATCGCAAGATGAAAATCCGGTTTGTTTCCTTTGAGTATCCCATATAATGTAAACTGACTAACTGCACAACACAAACAGTATCACAACTCCTCAACTCAATCAACACATCCACCCTATTTCCCAATAAGACTAAACCGCAAACCATGCAATCACAGTTACAAATAAAAATTAAACAACTCACATACCTAAAAGAACTTCATAATTCATTTGCATAACCTGCAATTCCACTAGATAAAATCAACCACTTGTTCTAAAACAATAAAATAATCGATAAGCAAATAAAATAAGAAAAATACAATGCAGTTAGTTTGGGACATACATTTCGATCCCAAGATTTTCCAGCTGTGTCATTAGGGAACAATCTCATGTTCAACACCTTACGACATCTGTAAATAAAATAAAAATAAAAATAAATTATTTAACAGACTTCTTTTAATTTTATTTTTTATAATTATAATATATAAATAATGGTATTAAACAATTGAATGTAAGTGGCATACATATAGTCAGCATCAGAGTCAACGTCGGAGTCGTGAATGCCGACGAGTACGAGAAGGCCAGGTCCGATTGATGATACTGTGCGCCCCTCCACCTGAAAAATGCTATCTTACGCTTATAAAGGCTAATAAAATTTTGGGGCTGTAAGGATATGTAGAGAGTGAAAGTGGACATACCTCCACGCTGGCCGAAGCAACTCGTTGAACGACGGCCCTCATAATTTGGGATGCCTGAGCTTTTCTATTTGGTCGCTGCCCAAACACAACTTATGCGCATTTTAGCAACCCTTTTTTTATTTTCATTTTCAATATATAGAGAACATTAATATTTTTTATACAAATTTTTGGACTTTGCTATAATGATTACAGGCAGATCAGAAAGATCTATGATGTATCTCGATAATTTAATAATTTTGATAAATTAATAAAATATATGAAACACAATATTATTCATTTATAAAGATTTTGGTGTATATCAAATTAATAAATGTGCGAAAGTGGATATACTAGATAAATAATTTACAAATATTCGAAAGTATGTTTTCAAAAAAAATGTGCAAAAGTATATAAGTAAATATTTATAATTTAAATCGAGATTTTTATGCAATTAACTTGTAGAAAATGGAAAAAAGGGATTGATTTAAAGTTTTTAATGTATTTAGATATTGTCATTATTTATCATATTTTTTAAGAATTTGTCTGGTGTGCGAGCACATACTAAATACTAAAATTCATAAATGTGACTTATTTTAATCGAGGGACTTTTGTGAATTCAGGAATCCATCATCGTTAAAAATTAATTAGGGGGAGTGTCAAGTTTAACCATTTTTAAAGCAAATGTAACAAAAATGGTAGTTTTGTATTATTTGACCAACTTTAATAGGTGAAATAAGTAATTTTCAGTTTAGTAATACATAATAGGAAATTCAAAGTGGAGTATTATATATGATTTACGCAATATGGCAGACACATAAAAAAATACGTATCTTTCAACATAATAATCAAAATTATAATTTTTTAGACCATCTCCAATTAGTTTTCATCCAAAATCAAATTCGGATCACCAACTGTGATCCAAATTTCTAATGAAATCCGACAGCCTGATCCAAATTTTGATCCAATTTAACTTTTACATATTATAATAAGCAAATATCATATTAAACTCTTTATTCTTAAATTTAATATTTAAACATGAATAACTATTTATATTATATCTAATAAATTAATTAAATCAAAGCTAATTTATTTTACTACACTTAAACAATAATAGAATTATATACTTAATTAGCTAAAAACATATTCATTACATTAATTAACATCTAAAATATCATTAATGTTAGTCCCTAACAATGCAGCAAGAATTACAGAAGGGAGTTGAATGTAATTCTAGTAAACTTTTTCTTGAACTATAAAATGTTCTAACTCAAACTATATATAAAATGTTCTAACTCAAACTATATATATATATAAGTATTTTGATTTGCAAGGTGCGGAATAACAAGTTAAGTGAATAAAAAACACAAAGTAATAAAAACACAAGTTTTTAAAACTTTTTGAGGGATTTAAAAGTATCCACCATATATATATATATATATATGGGAAGTGATCCCCAGCCACCGTTGGATGGGATACAGCAGCCGCATTGTTTCATTGCGGGTGCACTCACCCTCCGCAATGAAACATTGCGGCAGCTCGCAATGTAATATTGCGGCTAGTGTATCCCAGCCAAGTTGACTGTGGATAATTTCCCTATATATATATATCGATTTAAGAACTCTGTGAAGAACAAGTTGTCTCACAGCTGCTTTACAAGTGAACAAACAAACTACAGCGAAATTCTTAACAGTTACAGCCTTTTCTATTTCTCTTATAAAAGTGTTTGCTTAGTTATTTGTTTCACTAGCTACATTTGGCTTATATATCACCAAGTTTACATGGTAATAAGACAGGATAATAAAACAAAACTATCAAGTCAAACTGCTGCTTCACTACTCTATTCCAGCATCTTTGAAAATCTTCTTAGCTTGCATGGAAATGGTAATGCTTCTTTGTTCTTCATTTCCTGTTAAACAGGCTCCCACATTCCTTTTGTAAACACACAACGCATGTGACTGTGTTGTCACTGTCAACAGATGTTTGAATTGATCATCTGTCGGGTACATACTTGTCATCCGTCGGGTTTCCTTGTTGATCATCTGTCGGGTAGCTTTGTTGATCATCCGTCGGGTAGCTATTTGACACTTGACTTCATTTCACTTATGCAGAATTACAAGACATCTTATATTTACAATTAATCAGCCTATTCTGCATATCTAATAATAGTCAACATGACGCATATGCTACTACAGGATCTATACAAAGTTGTTCACAAAAATGTGTTACAATACTTATTGTTACATAAACTACTCACTTGATGGATGTCAAATCATCATCCGTCGGGACTATATTGAGTCATCCGTCGGGACTATATCTGATCATCCGTCGAGTGCTACATTTTTGACTAAGTTAAATCTACTAAGGTGTTTTGTTAATGTAATCATCAAGTTCACAACATATTCCCAACAATCTCCCCCAATTTATGCCTACTAGAATTGTAGCCATAAATTAAGAGAAACTTGATGATAACAAAACACTCTAAAAATACAGACTCAAAAGATAGTAGATAAAACTAAAAAGTGCTGCATTATTTACTGAAAAATTTACAAGACAAAGTGTTCAAAAATTTGCTCAGAATCATTTTCAAGGTGCTCCTCTAGTCTGAGCAAAATGATCTATTTCCTTGATTGTCTGGATTTCTTCCCAAGCCTCTTGTTGTTTTCTTCTATTTAATTTTGGAGTTGTCTGTGGAATTCAAGTTCATCAGATTCTGAGAGATCTAGCATTTCTTGCATTTCCAGATGAGTCTCATTGCTAGAGATGCTCAACTGGTCTTCTAATCTGAAGAATCTTCTAAGTCCCTTATCATCCATGAATTTCATCAGCCAGTAGGGTCTTAGATGCACTCTACTCCCTGTGTAAGGAATAGTTAAAGTCTTTGGGAGTGCATCCTTGGCTCTAATACTCCTCAGTTCTTCAATCTTCTTTAGAACTAATCTTCTAGTTGTCACATTGAATCCAAAGTTCTTTTTAAAGGATGAATAAACTTTTATCAGTACAGATTGGCTCTCTTGAAGAATCCTGTGAAGTGGCCATGATATCTCTTTTCCTCTCTTGTACTTGAATACTAACCTTTCAGGTAGATTCCTGTAAGTATCAATGCCTCTAACTTCTTCCAGTTCATCTAGAGAGAGGTTTAGGTCAGAGAATTCCTTGATGTCACAGATGTGCATGATATCTCCCTTATTGACCTTGGTTTGAGCTTTGGTTAGGGACTTGGATCTGAGAGTTGAGGGCTTCACTTTCTTGACTGCTCTGGGCTTTGTCTTCTTTGGCTTCATGAAATGAGGTAGATTGAGTTCAGGAATTGGTAGACTATCCCAGTCTATTAGCTCATCCTTTGGAATGATAGGTTCACCATGGAAATTCTTGGATGGATCTATCTTGAATTCTTCATGTGCCACAGAGGGCATGGATGTTTGAGTTGTTGTAGAAGTAGACTTCTTGGGAAACTGATCTTCCAATCCTTCTTCATCAAAGTTCACTTTTCTCTTGGAGTGAAGTTTGTATCTAAACCTTCTTTTCTGCTGTGATTCTTCTTGCATTTTCAGATCCTTAGATTCAGTGGTTTCGGATGGTTGTTCAGGAATTTGTTGTGTGGGTTTCACAGCTTGCAACTTGGCCAAGATAGCAGCCTGCTCCTTCTTTTGTTTGAGCTTTTTAGCATCTAGAGCAGCTTGCTTCTTTTCTTGCTTCAATCTTGCCTTTTCTTCCCTTTTTGCTTCAGCAAATTGAGGGTGTCTAGCCACCACACAAATTTCCTTACCATTTCTGAAAACTTTGGCAATTCTCATTTTCAATGCTGAATCAGCTGGATCCTTGTAGAATGCAATAGATCTTGACAACAGTTTCTTCTCATCAGGCTTTGGTGTCTCATACACTGTGTCCAAAAGGTTCTTTAGTGAAGATTTTGGGTAGTTCACCTTTGGCTTCATGATTAGATCCGCCTTTGGGGATTTGATGCAGGATGTCTGGCCTTTTTCCAGATAGTTCATGCTCATTTCATTCACATAAATTTGCTTGACTTGAGAGTGATGAATGACTGATTTTTCTGGCTTCTTTGCTAGACCAAATTTCTTTTGAATATCCTCATTTATTTTCTCCCAGTTGATTGTACTAAAATGCTTCTTCTCAGCTGCTCTCAAAGTGGTTGTTGCTTCATTTATCAGATCAATGTTATCTTTAGCTGGTGGCTTTGTGAAAGCAATTGTTGGCACAATTGTTTTACCTACTTGAATGGTAAGCACTTTTTGCTCCCCCTCACTCCTAGAATTCTCTTTCTCCCCCTTTTTATTATCATCAAGCTGAGTAGAGGAGGAGGTTTGTGCAGCCACCAGTTTCTGAAGCAAGTCTATTTGTTGTGCTTGGTGTAGATGGATTGCTGTAAGAGAAGCTTTCATAGCAACCATTCTTTTGTCCAAGGAATCCACCTTGGTTGCAAGATCAGAGTTTTTCTTGAGCTGTCTTTTGATGTCTATCATTGTTGTCTCCGGAAGTCTAGCTTCCAACTTGTCAGACATGTCTTTCTTAAGTTGATCAACTTCATTTTTGATGAGGGAGACATTTTAACTTTGTTGGTAGCCTGATATTTTATGTAGTTGGAGAGATGCAAGATGTACTTGCAGAAGTTTCTTGGTGCTAGCATTTGTGGATGATTGAAGTGCAGACTGTGTTTGGCTGATGAGTTGGATGAGAGTTGCCTTGAAATAGTGTTCATCACACTGCTTTGAAAATGCCCAAGATGGCATGCCTGATCTTGAACTAGGGCCTACTTCTCCCCCTATATCCAATGGCTCTTCTTCACCATCTCCACCCTCACCTCCAAAGAATTCTTCTGAACCACCAGTCTCATAATCAACATCACCAGCTGTTGAAGGCAAAGCTGTGATGGCATCCTTAGCTCTTTGCATGGACTGTGTGGTGTACACCAAGTTTAGCATCCTTTCTGCATTGTCATTGCCCTGTCCAGCTAGAAGTTGATATGCTGGAATAGGATGAGTAAATATCTCAGCATCTAAGGAGGTAGAATCTATAACAGCTTGAGTTTGCTGATATAGTCCCTCCCTGTCTGCATCCTGGACATTCATTGACTCACTTATAATGACATCCACCCTTATGTCTCCTGTACCTGCATTTCTCTCATTATCTCTCTTTTCTTGCATCAAGGTCTCACCTTGGCTCCCCACTCTCACACCCTCACCTTCACCATCTAAGGTGGAACTCCCCACACTCACTTTTGCCAGTCCTGAAGAAATGGACTGCATTGGATCACTCTTTTTCTCTCCTTTTTCCTGGGAGCAACCCAGACTCTCACTCATGTCACTACCTTCCCTTGATCCTAATAGTGATTGCACAATTACTAAGTCATCATCACTTGTAACTATAGTTGAACTTTGGAGTTATACAGAGACACCCGACGGATGAGAAATATCCATAGGGGTAGTAATTTGACTATCCGACGGATGACTGCTGTTAGGCACATCCGTCAGGATACAATCGCTACTCGACGGATGAACAATATCCATCGAGTGAGTAGAAATGAATGAGTTTGGAATGGAGACTATTTTGGATTCTGTGCAGATTGATGAAAATTTTGGCACATATGACTCAACAGTCTCAAAAAGAAATGGCAAGTGAGCCAACAAATCATCTAGAAGATGATGCTCACTTGTATGGATTTTTGGCTTCTCCAACAGAGTTAAAGATGGAGAATATGGTTGTGATGTTTGAATCATGTCAACATCCAAAGATTGTGTGGGAGAATTTGGTATTTGAGGTGTTTCAATTTGTACAGATTTTGGCTGTGACCCCACATTTATTGGAGCAACATCAATTTGACTTTGAGATGGTGCAGTGACTGGATCTTTATCTCCAGTTTGCACTGTGTGTGTACCCTGTGCATCCCCAAGGGTTTTAGATTTCTTCTTTCTTGTGTAGGTTTGTGGTGAACTTGTGTCCCTACCCCTTTTGTTATGTGCTCCTAGTTGAGAGCTTGTTTCAAAAGTTACATCATTTTGGGAGGATGAAACTAGAATTGAGCTTTTATCCTTATTGACAACCACAGTTTGTTGGGAAACTGTGGTGTGGCTTGGTTTGGGTACACTATGCTCACCATCCTTATCCTTAGGGCTTCTTTGATTTTCACCCTGTCCCTCACCTGTCTTTCCTACCTTCGCACTCCCCTCTTTGTGATTAGTGGATTTTATAACTGGCATCTTTTGAGAGACACCAGAGGGGGCTTTTTTTGTCTTTGGTTTTGAAACTTTGGTTTTGGTAGCTTGGGTAGGCATTTGTCTAGTCATTGACACAGATGCCACTGCTATACTAGAAGATAAAGAAATGGTTGAGGTTGGAAGAGTAGAGACAGTTGAAATTACCTCACTTACCTGAGGTGCCTCCATTACTGGAAAGTAGAAGAGTGGCACCTCTTTGTGGTGATCTGCTCTATTGAGATCTGCAATAATTCTTCTTTCTTGAACCCAACAATCTAACTTGTTGGTTGGGTTCTCAAGCACAATATCCTCAGAGAGGTGGTTAGCAAGCATCATGAAAAATCTAGCATAATAAACATTCTTACCCCTCTTATTAAGCTCCCCTAACTTAAACCCCAACTCAAACAAGACTAGATCACTAAAATTGAAGTATTTATCTGTTACTAGCATGTAGAGCATATTGGGCATGGAGATATTAACAGAATCAAAGTTGCTAATTTTACCAGAAAATACTTTAGTAACTACATCACACAGATAACTCCATTCTTTCCTAAGACCCAATCTCCTAATTTCACTATTTAGAGATGCTGAGTGCATAACCCGTGTAGTTTAACATGTTAACAATATCAGTGTCTGTGTGTGGAGTAGTGACAGTATTATCAGGATTCTTAAAGCATGCTTTAATAATGTCACTATTAACACATAATTCCTTACCTTTAATAGTGAAAGTGATGGTCTTGTCAGTTGAGTTGTACACTGCAGTCGTCCATATTTCCTCCACAACCTCACAGTAGATAGTGGGAGACTCCAACATGGCATATTTGAGCTTACAGCCTTGCACAAAATCCATCATTTTGTGGTAGTCGCCAGACTGTTGAATCCCCTTGTTCACTAGATCCGTGAAATTGTTCTTCTCATAGATAAAGCCAGTTTAAGACATGATTTTGATGACTGGTGTCATTGTTAGAGAGTAAAAGTTGCAGAGAGAGAGAGAGAGAGGGTAATTGCTTTTGAGAAAGAAAGAAATTAGAGCAGATGAATTGAGAATGATAAAAGAAAAGAAATGAAAATGAATTTTGCTTTTATACTATCTCTAAAATAACTGTCAAAAATAATAAAGTAAAATAAAGTGACCAATAAAAATTGCCCAAAATAGCCGTTTAAAAAGATAAACTGTAAAAATTTCATCAATTATCCGTCGTGTTATACTTACAAACTGTAAGTATACTCGATGAATAATGTTCAGAAAATTAACGGCTAGGATTTAAACAATTCGACGGATGAGGATAAACAGTTATCCGTTGAGTTAAAAAAAATTCCAGAAAAGTAATTGATTTTATTAACAAATAGTATTCCGACGGATGATCAAACTCGATGGATAATGATCATCAGTCGGGATGTAAATTTTAACTTAGCCAAAACTTCATCCAGGACTGAAAAATTAATTAAATTTTTGGCTGCATTACAACTTGCAAAATATCTGAAAAGATTCAAGAGTAATTAAGCATACCTAACTCACTTACCAACCTTGAAAAGGTGGATTCATCCAGTGGCTTGGTAAATATATCTGCAAGCTGTTTTTCACTTGGAACAAAATGTAGTTCTACAGTACCATTCATTACATGTTCCCTTATGAAGTGGTACTTGATGTCTATGTGCTTTGTTCTTGAATGTTGTACCGAATTCTCAGTGATGGCAATTGCACTTGTGTTATCACAGAAAATGAGAATTTTTTCCACTTGCAGACCATAGTCTAGCAATTGGTTTTTTATCCACAAAATCTGTGCACAGCAACTGCCAGCAGCAATATATTCTGCTTCTACTGTAGAAGTAGAAACTGAATTTTGCTTTTTACTGAACCGGGACACAAGCTTGTTTCCTAGAAATTGACAGGTTCCTGTTGTACTTTTTCTATAAATTCTACAACCTGCATAATCTGCATCTGAATAACCAGTTAGATGAAAACCAGAATCTCTAGGGTACCAAATGCCAAGTTTTGGTGTACCTTTGAGATATCTGAAAATTCTATTAATAGAAATTAAATGAGATTTTCTAGGATCAGCCTGAAATATAGCACAAAAATATGTAGCAAACATTATATTTGGCCTACTGGCTGTTAAGTATAGAAGTGAGCCAACCATGCCTCTATAACTTGAAATATCCACAGACTTTTCAGTAGTGTTTAATTCAAGTTTAGTTGCAGTGGCCATGAGAGTTTTTGCAGATGTGCAATCCATTAGTTCAAACTTCTTTAAAAGATCATAAATGTATTTAGTTTGACGAATGAATATTCCATCACTAACTTGCTTAACTTGGAAACCAAGAAAGTAAGTTAGTTCTCCCATCATGTTCATTTCATACTTACTTTGCATCAATTTGGCAAACTTTTTGCAAAGTTTTTCATCTATAGAGCCAAAAATAATGTCATCTACATAAATTTGAACAAGTATGCTAGAGTCATTAACATTTCTAAAGAATAAATTTTTGTCTACAGTACCTCTAGTGAAGTGATTCTCTAAAAGAAACTTTGACAAAGTGTCATACCAGGCTCTAGGTGCTTGCTTCAATCCATAGAGTGCTTTCAAAAGATAGTATACATGATCAGGTAGATTTGGATCTTCAAAACCAGGAGGCTCCTCCTCCAAATCTCCATTTAGAAAAGCACTCTTGACATCCATTTGATAGACCTTAAAATTGGCATGGGCTGCATAGGCTAAGAAGATTCTGATGGCTTCAAGTCTTACAACAGGAACAAAGGTTTCATCAAAATCTATTCCTTCTTGTTGACAATAGCCCTTAATAACCAATCTAGCTTTGTTCCTGATTAATATGCCATTTTCATCCATCTTGTTTCTGAATACCCATTTGGTGTCTATTGGATTCTTTCCTTTAGGCTTGGGTACCAGCTTCCAAACATTGTTCCTTTCAAATTGGTTTAGCTCCTCCTACATAGCTAAAATCCAATCAGGATCCAACAAAGCTTCTTCTACCTTCTTTGGTTCTTCCTTAGATAGGAAACTTCTATATAGACATTCTTCTTGAGTTGCTCTCCTTGTTTGAACTCTAGAAGATACATCACCAATGATGAGCTCAAAGGGATGATCCTTTGTCCATTCTCTTTGTTGAGGTATATTAGCTCTAGATGAAGAGGCCTCATTATTGTCTTGATGTGAGATTGAGTTTTGATTATTAGAAACTCCCCCTGAGTTTGTGAATCTATGATTTGAGAAAGGGGAATTTTCTGTAAATAATCTATTCTGACTTTCAGCATCTTTTGATGACCCGACGGATGGTGTATTTTGAGTTCCGACGGATGAAGTTGATTGTCTCCTGATGGATGATGCAGATTGTCTGTCGACGGATGAAGCATTTTGTAACTCGATGGATGTTGAGTTATTAGCTTTATTGGTTGTAGATTTTTCTGCACTATCCTTAGTTGTAGTTTCTTGATCACTTTCATCATCACTGTCATCACTAACCATCTCCATATTGTCAAATTTGAGGCTCTCATAGTAATCTCCATCTTGCAGTCCTTCAATCTTTTTATCATCAAACACAACATGTATTGATTTCATAACAATGTTGGTTCTCAGATTGTAGACTCTGTATGCTTTACCAACAGCATATCCAACAAAAATTCCTTCATCTGCTTTAGCATCAAACTTCCCATTTTGATCAGTTTGATTTCTCAAGATATAACATTTACAGCCAAAGACATGAAGAAAATTTAGAGTTGGCTTCTTGTTCTTGAACAATTGGTAGGGAGTCATGCATTTTGCTTGATTAACCAAAGAAATATTCTGAGTGTAGCATGCAGTATTTACAGCTTCAGCCCAGAAGTATGTTGGTAACTTTGATTATTCAAGCATTGTCCTTGCAGCTTCAATAAGTGATATGTTCTTTCTTTATGACTACTCCATTTTGTTGTGGAGTTCTTGCTGCTGAAAACTCATGCATAATCCCATTCTCTTCACAAAATACTCTCATAATAGAATTCTTAAACTCAGTTCCATTGTCACTCCTGATTCTTCTAACTTTGAAATCAGGATGATTGTTGACTTGTCTTATGTGATTGATGATGATTTCACTAGCCTCATCTTTAGACTTTAGGAAATATGTCCAAGAGAACTTTGAGAAATCATCTACAATTACTAGGAAAAATCATTTCCTTGAGATGGACAACACATTGACTGGTCCAAACAAATCCATATGTAGCAGTTGCAAAGGTTCTTTAATTGTTGAATCAAGCTTCTTTCTGAATGCTGCTTTGATCTGCTTTCCCTTTTGGCAAGCATCACACAGTCCATCATTAGAAAACTCCACTTGAGGAATACTCTAACCAGTTCTTTCTTTACAAGCTCATTCATGTTCTTGAAGTTCAGATGGGATAGCTTCTTGTGCCATAGCCAACTTTCATCTTGACTTGATTTACTGAGAAGACAAGTAACAAATTATGCATTAGATGAGTTGAAGTCAGCTAGGTACACATTTCCTTTTCTCACTCCAGCGAGAACCACTTTGTTGCTTCTTTTGTTTGTCACAACACAGGCTTCTGTATTGAAGGTTACTAAATTGCCTTTATCACAACGCTGACTGATACTTAACAAATTATGCTTGAGACCATCCACTAAGGCAACCTCCTCAATGATGACATTGTATTTTGAAATCAAGTCATATCTCACAGTATAACCCTTGATGTCATCTCCAAAAGTAATACTTGGGCCAGCTCTCTCCTTGAACTCTATGAGCAGGGTAGAATCTCCAGTCATGTGTCTTGAACAACCACTATCCAAGTACCACAGTTTCTTTCTGTTTCCCTGCACACATTAAAACCCAATCAAGTTGATTTTGGTACCCAAGTTTCCTTGGGTCCAGCCTTGTTAGCATTCTTCTTCTGTTTCTTAGGTTTGATCTTATTTGACTTGGGGATATCAGATTCATCCTTAGTCATCCGAGTTGGACCTTTGAAACCATTCATTAAAATAGAATTATCATGCACATTTTGATTAACAGGAAATGGCATGCTATTTGCAAACATGTTATTCCAGTATGGCATGCTAAATGGCATTTGTGTAGTTGTTATGTTTGTTAATTCCTACTTTCCCATTTCTATTGTTTTTCTTTTTAGCCTCTGTTTTAACCTCAATCTTTTCTAGTCTGTCAATTCCTACTTTCCCATTTACTTTCTTCTCCTTCTTCACTTGACTAGATTCTCCTGAAATAAAGTTTTTGGAAACTGATCCATATTTTTCATTTAACTTGGCAAGTTTGGCTTTACTCACAGGTTTGCTCACAGCCGACGGATGAGGATTTATGTCACTCAACGGATAACCTTTTTGATATCCGACGGATGACTCTCATCATCCGTCGAGTATCTGTTAGCAATCCTT